>NC_092236.1:1450533-1453033 GCF_036320965.1 Panulirus ornatus | reverse complement strand
GTCGCCACACTTGCAGGGAAGCTGTCACGGGTTTTGATCATCTCCAGCAATATCCCACCCACTAGCCTGTGTCCCACCTACTTGCAGCCTGTCTCATTCACCAGCCAGAGTATCATCTCCAACATTCTGAAAAGTCTTATCTGAATTACGTTTCATAAATACCGGCTAAATGAATGTGTTAGTAAGAATCTGACTGATAACAATTGAATTATATATATATATATATATATATATATATATATATATATATATATATATATATATATATATATATATATATATATATATATATATATATATATATATATATATATATATATATATATATATATTATATATTTTTTTTTTTTTTTTTTTTTTTTTTTTTTTTTTTTATACTTTGTCGCTGTCTCCCGCGTATTGCGAGGTAGCGCAAGGAAACAGACGAAAGAAATGGCCCAACCCCCCCCATACACATGTACATACACACGTCCACACACACAAATATACATACCTACACAGCTTTCCATGGTTTACCCCGGACGCTTCACATGCCTTGATTCAATCCACTGACAGCACGTCAACCCCTGTATACCACATCGCTCCAATTCACTCTATTCCTTGCCCTCCTTTCACCCTCCTGCATGTTCAGGCCCCGATCACACAAAATCTTTTTCACTCCATCTTTCCACCTCCAATTTGGTCTCCCTCTTCTCCTCGTTCCCTCCACCTCCGACACATATATCCTCTTGGTCAATCTTTCCTCACTCATTCTCTCCATGTGCCCAAACCATTTTAAAACACTCTCTTCTGCTCTCTCAACCACGCTCTTTTTATTTCCACACATCTCTCTTACCCTTACGTTACTTACTCGATCAAACCACCTCACACCACACATTGTCCTCAAACATCTCATTTCCAGCACATCCATCCTCCTGCGCACAACTCTATCCATAGCCCACGCCTCGCAACCATACAACATTGTTGGAACTACTATTCCTTCAAACATACCCATTTTTGCTTTCCGGGATAATGTTCTCGACTTCCACACATTTTTCAAGGCTCCCAAAATTTTCGCCCCCTCCCCCACCCTATGATCCACTTCCGCTTCCATGGTTCCATCCGCTGCCAGATCCACTCCCAGATATCTAAAACACTTCACTTCCTCCAGTTTTTCACCATTCAAACTCACCTCCCAATTGACTTGACCCTCAGCCCTACTGTACCTAATAACCTTGCTCTTATTCACATTTACTCTTAACTTTCTTCTTCCACACACTTTACCAAACTCCGTCACCAGCTTCTGCAGTTTCTCACATGAATCCGCCACCAGCGCTGTATCATCAGCGAACAACAACTGACTCACTTCCCAAGCTCTCTCATCCCCAACAGACTTCATACTTGCCCCTCTTTCCAAGACTCTTGCATTTACCTCCCTAACAACCCCATCCATAAACAAATTAAACAACCATGGAGACATCACACACCCCTGCCGCAAACCTACATTCACTGAGAACCAATCACTTTCCTCTCTTCCTACACGTACACATGCCTTACATCCTCGATAAAAACTTTTCACTGCTTCTAACAACTTGCCTCCCACACCATATATTCTTAATACCTTCCACAGAGCATCTCTATCAACTCTATCATATGCCTTCTCCAGATCCATAAATGCTACATACAAATCCATTTGCTTTTCTAAGTATTTCTCACATACATTCTTCAAAGCAAACACCTGATCCACACATCCTCTACCACTTCTGAAACCACATTGCTCTTCCCCAATCTGATGCTCTGTACATGCCTTCACCCTCTCAATCAATACCCTCCCATATAATTTACCAGGAATACTCAACAAACTTATACCTCTGTAATTTGAGCACTCACTCTTATCCCCTTTGCCTTTGTACAATGGCACTATGCACGCATTCCGCCAATCCTCAGGCACCTCACCATGAGTCATACATACATTAAATAACCTTACCAACCAGTCAACAATACAGTCACCCCCTTTTTTAATAAATTCCACTGCAATACCATCCAAACCTGCTGCCTTGCCGGCTTTCATCTTCCGCAAAGCTTTTACTACCTCTTCTCTGTTTACCAAATCATTTTCCCTAACCCTCTCACTTTGCACACCACCTCGACCCAAACACCCTATATCTGCCACTCTGTCATCAGACACATTCAACAAACCTTCAAAATACTCATTCCATCTCCTTCTCACATCACCACTACTTGTTATCACCTCCCCATTTACGCCCTTCACTGAAGTTCCCATTTGCTCCCTTGTCTTACGTACCCTATTTACCTCCTTCCAGAACATCTTTTTATTCTCCCTAAAATTTACTGATAGTCTCTCACCCCAACTCTCATTTGCCCTTTTTTTCACCTCTTGCACCTTTCTCTTGACCTCCTGTCTCTTTCTTTTATACTTCTCCCACTCAATTGCATTTTTTCCCTGCAAAAATCGTCCAAATGCCTCTCTCTTCTCTTTCACTAATACTCTTACTTCTTC
>NC_092236.1:1233033-1445533 GCF_036320965.1 Panulirus ornatus | reverse complement strand
TTTTACCTCTATATTTAGGTTGTTGGTTTGTTGTGAATTGGCTTAATTGAAGCGAGATGAATGCTGTTGCCATGTTGCTGGTGATACCCTCTCGAACTACAAATAAACGCTATCACACTGAAGAGTGGTGTAAGCTCAGTACTGAAGACCCAATTATAGCTAAGAAGATGCTTATCACAAGTGAAGACATGCATCATGACTGAGGAAACACTTCTCATGACTGACTACATGTGCCATGACAGAGGACACATTTGTCACGGCTGAGGAAACGCTTATCATGACTGAAGATGCGTGCCACGACTGAGGACACACTTGTTATGACTGAGGACTCTGTCATTACTGAGAGCACACTTGTCATTCCTTTGTTACTGACTCACTATTTATCTGAGTAAACATCTCCTCAGAGGAGAACAGAGGGAGGCCATCATTACCGTGATAATACGTTCACTTGACTATAATCTACAGCTAGATAAGTGTAGAATCTCTTACATTCCCGGCATGAACCTTAGCGATGTACTACCTGACCCCGCCGACTACCGCCAATGTATCCAACTTGTAACCTTCGGTACAACCTGGAGGCAAGAGCCGATGCCTGAAGCCCCTGCCCACCACGCCATATAAAATTGTACGACTTGTAATACGTTTAACTCTTCCTCGATGTAATAAGTCAAGGGAGCGATGGCGTCAGCCTTCAGCGGGAGGGAGTAGCAAAAGTACACGGTAATACCCTGGTGTACTGGGTTCCTTTAGTGTCACGCTGGGCTAGATCACGCCTGGAGAAGACTCAAACCACTTTCTCTTAGTCTTATTAGGGTTGGGAGTTGTGGCAGAGGAACCTTAACCTGTAATCCCTGGGAGGGCATGAGGGAGGTGGTCAGGGCGGTTGTGGTGTTGCCCCCGGGTGCCAAGTGCTGGTGCGAAGATTATCTTTAATACCTCGTACTGCTGGCCGTGTTAAGAAGATGTGTCATAAATTTTCTCGGTATTCGTTATCATAAATTCAGGTTATAGTTGGCTTTTTATTGGGTTATGATTCTTCTTACGGTCCTGGGTGTTGATGGGTGCGGTGATGGTCTTGAGTACTGGAGGAGGAGGATCCTGAATGCCGGAGGGAGATGGTCATGGGTGCTGGAGGGGGATTATCCTGGATGCTAAAGGGAGAATAAGCTTGGGTTGTACACTGAATGAGGACTGGTGACTGGGTATGCCGGGTTTAAAAAATGGAACATATAAAATCACATGTGAGAGCGGGGTTAATGGCAAGAGAGCGTTATCATTTCCTAATGGACACGCGTGCTAGAGAAAGACTTAGATGTAAGGCATTGGAGGGGCGATGTCTGATCCCTTCCTGGTAGAGCCGAGAGTGAATGTATGTAGAGGTTTTCGGAATAGAGGAAATGACTTAGGTGGGAGGGGGGTGGTAAAAGTGAGTGAACTTGGAAAAGAAGAATGTGTGAGAAGATAGAGGGAGTTCCTTGGTAAGAATGACAAAAGGTGAGAGCAAATGAAACTAGGGGATTGGAAAGAAACGGGAGGTATTAGGGAAGCAGAATGTACCTGTGCAGGAGAAGTGCATAGAATGCGGACGGTGGGATATGGGCATATATGGTAGTGAGCGGTGGAATGAGAAAGTTAAGTTTTTAGCGAAAGAGGAAAGAGAGGTGCATAGGCGTTACTCTCAGGGAGAGTATATAAGAGTTAGAATAATAGATTATTGCAAATATCAGGGAAAATAGAAAATGTTCTAGGAGGAGGTGAATGGTGTAAGACCTAGAGAACAAATGGAATCATCAGTGAAAGAAGAGAAGGAATTACTAACAGTCAAAGAACAGGTGAAGAGAGATGAAGAGAATATTTTGAAAGGTTCTAGAGAGATATACCCTGTGTACACACACACACACACACACACACACACACACACACACACACACACACACACACACACACACACACACACACACACACACCAACTCATTCAGAAGGTAAACGATCCATACTCGTGTTAGCTTGATCAGAGTTTCGTTGTGTCAGGCTGATGGGTTGTCAGTAGGCGAGAAAATGTTCATGTTCCTCCATATTGTCTCCTTATTACAGCACATTCACCCTCTCGTAAGGATTCTTCCGTTTTTAATAGAGCCATTATGAAGGGGTGATATATTCTGTTCTACAGCAAGGGAGTTTATTTTGCTTTCATATGAGTATTTCATTTAGTTATCTGGAGAATATACTTCATGGGTCGTCTGGTCATTCATCGAGGTCCCTATAAGAGTAAAGATTCATCAGCTACGTTTCCTGTTACCCAAGCGGGGTCAGGCACTGGGACATTTTGCCAGTAGATTCCTGGGTGTTTGTTGGTCCTATAACTTAAATTTCTATGCGTATCTATCATACATAGGTAATCCTCACCATTATCTTCTACACATATCTCTCACCTAAAGATAACATTCACCATTACCTTCTATACATATCCACCATCTAGAAATAAGCTTTCATAAATATTACATACCAAGCAGCATTGACCCCTTCTCAAAGACATGTCCATTAACTAGCCAGGAGGTAAGAGTTCTGAACTGACATAGAGCGGAACAAACTGCCTAGAGACCCTGGAGCAGGGAACCGTGATGAGCAACACACACATACTGACGGACACATGCAACAAAATTGGTCATAAATCTAAGACAGATGGTGTGGTGCACACAAGACTCATAAGGTCCATAGATTATTCTTCAGTGAAGGTTGTGTGTTGTGCAGCATGAGTGTTGATGGTGTGGTTGTATTTCCTAGTGACACGAGACAACTGCTATCTACAACACGTTTGGACAATGTTGTGTGATCAACTCACAACACAGCAACGTGGATATTGTACTGCAAGACGGACTCATTCCGCTGTGTGACGTACCATACTTTGTGGTGTGATCAGGTCACAGCATGGGACACTACGTACACTATGAGGTCAGCTTACAGCACAAGCTGGTGAACTATAGTGTTATGGGGTCAGCTCACAACACGGGCTGTTGACCTATAGTCTTGTGGGGTTAGCTCACAGCAAAGGTTGTTGATCTATAATATAGTGGGGTCGACTCATAGCACAGATCCAGCGGAGCATCACACTGGGCTGACAGACTGGTTGTGAAGCATCATATTATCCTGTCTTGTTTATGTGTGAGGGTGATGAATGGAGAACGACGCAGCCACCTATGTGTACCCTGGCCAGCCAGCTATATGTACCCGGGCTAACCAGCTATATGTATCCTGGCCGGCCAGCTATGTACACCCGGGCCACTTGTAACACCCAGGTCAGCTAGATATGTATACCCGGGCCAACCAGATATATATATATATATATATATATATATATTATATATATATATATATATATATATATATATATATATATATATATATATATATATATATATATATATACATATATATATATATATATATATATATATATATATATATATATATGTTAGAAGCACTGAAAAGTTTTTATCGAGGATGTAAGGCATGTGTACGTGTAGGAAGAGAGGAAAGCGATTGGTTCTCAGTGAATGTGGGTTTGCGGCAGGGGTGTGTGATGTCTCCATGCGTGTTTAATTTGTTTATGGATGGGGTTGTTAGGGAGGTGAATGCAAGAGTTTTGGAAAGAGGGGCAAGTATGAAGTCTGTTGGGGATGAGAGAGCTTGGGAAGTGAGTCAGTTGTTGTTCGCTGATGATACAGCGCTGGTGGCTGATTCATGTGAGAAACTGCAGAAGTTGGTGACTGAGTTTGGTAAAGTGTGTGAAAGAAGAAAGTTAAGAGTGAATGTGGATAAGAGCAAGGTTATTAGGTACAGTAGGGTTGAGGGTCAAGTCAATTGGGAGGTAATTTTGAATGGAGAAAAACTGGAGGAAGTAAAGTGTTTTAGATATCTGGGAGTGGATCTGGCAGCGGATGGAACCATGGAAGCGGAAGTGGATCATAGGGTGGGGGAGGGGGCGAAAATCCTGGGAGCCTTGAAGAATGTGTGGAAGTCGAGAACATTATCTCGGAAAGCAAAAATGGGTATGTTTGAAGGAATAGTGGTTCCAATAATGTTGTATGGTTGCGAGGCGTGGGCTATGGATAGAGTTGTGCGCAGGAGGATGGATGTGCTGGAAATGAGATGTTTGAGGACAATGTGTGGTGTGAGGTGGCTTGATCGAGTAAGTAACGTAAGGGTAAGAGAGATGTGTGGAAATAAAAAGAGCGAGGTTGAGAGAGCAGAAGAGGGTGTTTTGAAATGGTTTAGGCACATGGAGAGAATGAGTGGGGAAAGATTGACCAAGAGGTTATATGTGTCGGAGGTGGAGGGAACGAGGAGAAGTGGGAGACCAAATTTGAGGTGGAAAGATGGAGTGAAAAAGATTTTGTGTGATCGGGGCCTGAACATGCAGGAGGGTGAAAGGAGGGCAAGGAATAGAGTGAATTGGATCGATGTGGTATACCGGGGTTGACGTGCTGTCAGTGAATTGAATCAGGGCATGTGAAGCGTCTGGGGTAAACCATGGAAAGCTGTGTAGGTATGTATATTTGCGTGTGTGGACGTATGTATATGCATGTGTATGGGGGGTGGGTTGGGCCATTTCTTTCGTCTGTTTCCTTGCGCTACCTCGCAAACGCGGGAGAAAGCGACAAAGCAAAGAAAAAAAGAATATATATATATATACATATATATAGATATATATATATATATATATATATATATATATATATATATATATATATATATATATATATATATATATATATATATATATATATATATATATATATATATATATATATTTTTTTTTTTTTTTTTTTTTTTTTTTATACTTTGTCGCTGTCTCCCGCGTTTGCGAGGTAGCGCAAGGAAACAGACGAAAGAAATGGCCCAACCCCCCCCCCCCATACACATGTACATACACACGTCCACACACGCAAATATACATACCTACACAGCTTTCCATGGTTTACCATGGATATATATATATATATATATATATATATATATATATATATATATATATACATACATATATATATATATATATATATATATATATATATATATATATATATATATATATTAAATTTTAGGGAGAATAAAAAGATGTTCTGGAAGGAGGTAAATAGGGTGCGTAAGACAAGGGAGCAAATGGGAACTTCAGTGAAGGGCGTAAATGGGGAGGTGATAACAAGTAGTGGTGATGTGAGAAGGAGATGGAATGAGTACTTTGAAGGTTTGTTGAATGTGTCTGATGACAGAGTGGCAGATATAGGGTGTTTTGGTCGAGGTGGTGTGCAAAGTGAGAGGGTTAGGGAAAATGATTTGGTAAACAGAGAAGAGGTAGTAAAAGCTTTGCGGAAGATGAAAGCCGGCAAGGCAGCAGGTTTGGATGGTATTGCAGTGGAATTTATTAAAAAAGGGGGTGACTGTATTGTTGACTGGTTGGTAAGGTTATTTAATGTATGTATGACTCATGGTGAGGTGCCTGAGGATTGGCGGAATGCGTGCATAGTGCCATTGTACAAAGGCAAAGGGGATAAGAGTGAGTGCTCAAATTACAGAGGTATAAGTTTGTTGAGTATTCCTGGTAAATTATATGGGAGGGTATTGATTGAGAGGGTGAAGGCATGTACAGAGCATCAGATTGGGGAAGAGCAGTGCGGTTTCAGAAGTGGTAGAGGATGTGTGGATCAGGTGTTTGCTTTGAAGAATGTATGTGAGAAATACTTAGAAAAGCAAATGGATTTGTATGTAGCATTTATGGATCTGGAGAAGGCATATGATAGAGTTGATAGAGATGCTCTGTGGAAGGTATTAAGAATATATGGTGTGGGAGGCAAGTTGTTAGAAGCAGTGAAAAGTTTTTATCGAGGATGTAAGGCATGTGTACGTGTAGGAAGAGAGGAAAGTGATTGGTTCTCAGTGAATGTAGGTTTGCGGCAGGGGTGTGTGATGTCTCCATGGTTGTTTAATTTGTTTATGGATGGGGTTGTTAGGGAGGTAAATGCAAGAGTCCTGGAAAGAGGGGCAAGTATGAAATCTGTTGGGGATGAGAGAGCTTGGGAAGTGAGTCAGTTGTTGTTCGCTGATGATACAGCGCTGGTGGCTGATTCATGTGAGAAACTGCAGACGCTGGTGACTGAGTTTGGTAAAGTGTGTGGAAGAAGAAAGTTAAGAGTAAATGTGAATAAGAGCAAGGTTATTAGGTACAGTAGGGTTGAGGGTCAAGTCAATTGGGAGGTGAGTTTGAATGGAGAAAAACTGGAGGAAGTGAAGTGTTTTAGATATCTGGGAGTGGATCTGTCAGCGGATGGAACCATGGAAGCGGAAGTGGATCATAGGGTGGGGGAGGGGGCGAAAATTTTGGGAGCCTTGAAAAATGTGTGGAAGTCGAGAACATTATCTCGGAAAGCAAAAATGGGTATGTTTGAAGGAATAGTGGTTCCAACAATGTTGTATGGTTGCGAGGCGTGGGCTATGGATAGAGTTGTGCGCAGGAGGATGGATGTGCTGGAAATGAGATGTTTGAGGACAATGTGTGGTGTGAGGTGGTTTGATCGAGTAAGTAACGTAAGGGTGAGAGAGATGTGTGGAAATAAAAAGAGCGTGGTTGAGAGAGCAGAAGAGGGTGTTTTGAAATGGTTTGGGCACATGGAGAGAATGAGTGAGGAAAGATTGACCAAGAGGATATATGTGTCGGAGGTGGAGGGAACGAGGAGAAGAGGGAGACCAAATTGGAGGTGGAAAGATGGAGTGAAAAAGATTTTGTGTGATCGGGGCCTGAACATGCAGGAGGGTGAAAGGAGGGCAAGGAATAGAGTGAATTGGAGTGATGTGGTATACAGGGGTTGACGTGCTGTCAGTGGAGTGAATCAAGGCATGTGAAGCGTCTGGGGTAAACCATGGAAAGCTGTGTAGGTATGTATATTTGCGTGTGTGGACGTGTGTATGTACATGTGTATGGGGGGGGGGGTTGGGCCATTTCTTTCGTCTGTTTCCTTGCGCTACCTCGCAAACGCGGGAGACAGCGACAAAGTATAAAAAAAAAAAAAAAAAAAAAAAAAAAAAAAAATATATATATATATATATATATATATATATATGTGGAAGTCGAGAACATTACCTCGGAAAGCAAAAATGGGCATGTTTGAAGGAATAGTGGTTCCAACAATGTTGTATGGTTGCGAGGCGTGGGCTATGGATAGAGTTGTGCGCAGGAGGGTGGATGTGCTGGAAATGAGATGTTTGAGGACAATGTGTGGTGTGAGGTGGTTTGATCGAGTAAGTAATGTAAGGGTAAGAGAGATGTGTGGAAATAAAAAGAGCGTGGTTGAGAGAGCAGAAGAGGGTGTTTTGAAATGGTTTGGGCACATGGAGAGAATGAGTGAGGAAAGATTGACCAAGAGGATATATGTGTCGGAGGTAGAGGGAACGAGGAGAAGTGGGAGACCAAATTGGAGGTGGAAAGATGGAGTGAAAAAGATTTTGTGTGATCGGGGCCTGAACATGCAGGAGGGTGAAAGGAGGGCAAGGAATAGAGTGAATTGGATCGATGTGGTATACCGGGGTTGACGTGCTGTTAGTTGATTGAATTAGGGCATGTGAAGCGTCTGGGGTAAACCATGGAAAGTTGTGTGGGGCCTGGATGTGGAAAGGGAGCTGTGGTTTCGGGCATTATTGCATGACAGCTAGAGACTGACTGTGAACGAATGGGGCCTTTGTTGTCTTTTCCTGGTGCTACCTCGCACACATGAGGGGGAGGGAGATGGTATTCCATGTGTGGCGAGGTGGCGATGGGAATGAATAAAGGCAGACAGTGTGAATTGTGTGCATGGGTATATATGTCTGTGTCTGTGTGTGTGTATATATGTGTACATTGAGATGTATAGGTATGTATATTTGCGTGTGTGGACGTGTATGTATATGCATTGTGTATGGGGGTGGGTTGGGCCATTTCTTTCGTCTGTTTCCTTGCGCTACCTCGCAAACGCGGGAGACAGCGACAAAGCAAAATAATAATAATAACAATATAATAAATATATATATATATATATATATATATATATATATATATATATATATATATATATATATATTGGAAAGGATCACAATTTTGCGCGTGATCAAGATATTCCTATAAGTCCATGGGGACTCATAAGAATATATATATATATATATATATATATATATATATATATATATATATATATATATATATATATATATATATATATACACACACTCGGACCAGCTGGCTATCTACACCTTGTCCGGCCACTTTTATATACCCTGGCTAGCTAGCTATGTACATCTGTCCCAGTCAGCCATTATGTGCTCGAGTCAGCCATCTATATACTATCGGGCCAGCCAGCTGTAAGTACGCAGGCAAACCAGTTATATGCACCCGGGCCAGCCAGCTAAATGCACCCGGGCCAACCAGCTATATATACTCGGACCAGCCAACTATGTATACCCTAGCAGAGTAAAGTACATACATCCGGTCCAACCAACTATATAAATCCTGGCCCAGCCAAGTACATATACCTAGGCCAACTAGCTATATACACTATTGCCTGACAGCTATATACACTAGTACCAGACAGCTATATATACTCGGGCCAGCCAGCTAAATGCTCTTAGGCAAATTAGCTATTTGCATCCCGGCCTAGTAGATATACCTGGGTCATGCAGCTATTTACATCCTAGCTCACTCAGCTACATTCACCCGGGCAAGCCAGCTATATGCACCCGGCCGAGTCTTGCTAGCTATGCACCACCCAGCTGGGGATGCTGCGGGGTCACACTGAGCTAGAAATGAGTTTAGATGTTATAGAGGAGATAGTAGAGGTGGCCGAGCCCCCCGCCGGCCCGGGCCGAGCACAGAGTGTTATAATGATGGAGAGGTGAGCCCTCGTGCAGCAGGTGGGATTCATCTCACCTCTTATGGGAAATTATGTATTGACGAATATATCTCGACGGACTCGGACGAGGTTGGCGAGATTCTATATTTTTCTTATGTGATGTTTCAGTAAATTAAGCTTGAGGGTTGCGTCTGTTGTTCATTGGTTTATCTACAACGTTGTTCATCGTATTCAAGTATGAGAGAGTGACCTAAACGTGTAGCAGTGGATCTCTGATGGTACTGGTGTTGCTGACACTTATTCTGTTTTCAACGTCGATCTTCAAAAGGCTTGCTGTTCATCGTAACCATCTATATGTTCTCTCTCTCTCTCTCTCTCTCTCTCTCTCTCTCTCTCTCTCTCTCTCTCTCTCTCTCTCTCTCTCTCTCTCTCTCTCTCTCTCTCTCTCTCTCTCTCCTTACTTCCAGCTTGCTCTAATACATCATAAAATCATATCTCATCGTCCCCTCAATTTCATTTTTCACATTTTTAGCACTATCCTTTTCACCTGGTAGAGCTGATAGAGCCAGAGAGGTGAGAGAGCTGATAGTTAATTACCCACTCTACCTTGCACTACCACAAACTCTCACCCACCGTCCTCACACAACACATTATACGAGCAGTCAAAACCACCACAAATAATTCCTACTTTTCATCTTGACAAACATTGTTAATCTGGCACCTGGATCCCTCCCCAGCTGAGCCAAGAGGTCATATTATTGGGTGATAATGACACTTGGCACATCTGCATTATATGTTGGTTATGAGAAGTGGCACATTGCTTGATTCCCTGATAATGACGTCTGCCGACAGTGATTTTTTCACTGTTAATTGTGTAATGCTTTCACAGTTGAGTGACTTCTTAACATGTGTTTAGATGTTTCCATTTAAATGAATTTAGATTTTGTTTTTTGATATTCACGGTCAAATATTTAGGTAGTATGGCATTAAAGAAGCGTACATAGAAATATTTTTCACTCTGTATTCTTTACAAAAATCAATAATAAAAGAATAAAAACTTGATCTCGTGTGTATGAAACATTTTCCCAGAATTTTCGTAACATGCAACGTAAAACAATGAAGACCGATAGAGCTCAGTAACCCCTTAACATTGCCCGCGAGTTTCTCTCTCGCCAAAAATCAAAGTCATGCACAAAATATTTAGCAAATGCTTCACTGCTGCTCAGTTTTGGCGCGAACAAAGGGCTGGAGCGTCCCACCGCGTGAGGTAATTGCGCTTCATGTTTTTATATAGTTCAATTAGCATATTTAATTACGACCACGCTGACCACCGCTCTAGCCCCTGATATACTGCTCCCACTATATTCTGGCTGAAATATTGGCCATGATATATCAGTCGAAGCCTCGATTAAACCCGCTATGTAGACGCCTACCATGATTTCCCTCATTTTAATGGACAACTGGTATTAATTTCTCAAGTTTTATATGAAATTCATATCATTTACTTCACCTGGACGGTCACCTGTGTTAAGATGTTCGTACATACGATGAAATATGACGTCATCAAAGAGGTTGTGGTTGTTCCCTTGCGGCAGACAAGGGAAGCTGGTGGCAAGATGAAGGATGGAACCAACACCGAGCGTTGAACGCCGTGTGAAAATAACTCGATTGCTGCTCACCTCTCTGTTATTTCCACCGTCTTATCTATATTATCCAAGGTTAATTCTGGTGCAGCTGCAACTAGATTTTAATTGATTCAAAGCCCTGGCGAGACGCCCGGAAAATGATGCAAGGAGAAAACACTATGTGGGCTTCTGAAAAAGGTTGTTGTGTGAGGCTGCCTCAGTGGGCGGCCCCTGGGTGGTTATGATGGCCGGGGAGGTGTGAGACCCCTGGGTTGCATCTGACACGACTTGTGTTATCATAAATCGTGTGCTGCTTGACCAGGGGTCGACAGACCAATAAAGAGTCTTTACATATCTCAGTTCAGATGCTTGTGACTTCCTGCTGGTTATTGTGGAATATACTGCTTAGGAAACCTCTCATGAACCATGCTTTTCTAATCCACACATTGATAACGAATCGCCAAATTCATTTACCAAATGACGTGGAAAATGATATGACAGGCACGTCAGATGCTGTCTAATTTTTCAGGTGATAGTGTCATTAACTGACCTACTGGACGCTCGGCTCTCTCAAGTTGGGAGTTGATTTTGACAACAAATATTTATGTTTTGATAAGAAGCTACAAGATTTGTAGCCTACACTTAGTATTCTGAGACTGCTCTTGAGTGAGAAATAGTAAGAACAGTCTACCAATTACCGCAGACGAGCCAGAGTATTCAACCAATCATATTGCTTGGATGCTCGCTGTGTGAATATTTTTGAGGAACAATAGCAAATAGCCAGTTGGTCATTTCTAATCAAAATTTCTCTCAGGGTGACCGACTGTCATGGATTTGATCGCTTGTGAGAAATGTAGTCTTAGGGGAAACTGAGGTTCTGGCTAAACCCATGTGTACCAAGACAACAGCTCCAACTACCCCAGACATCCTCACGCCCGTGAGTCTTCATATCGATATCATCCAGAACTACACGTCCCACTGATCATACCTTATCTGACTTCTTAGAAGTCAGCTCACTGAACTGTGCTGTCGTTAGGCTCGTGGACCAGCTGCGTAGATTGCAAAACCAGCCAATAGGTTTAAGGACTAACTATTAGATTTCAAGACCAGCCGATGACTTCTATAACCAGCTCTTGAAGTTCAGAGCCAGTTATCAGATTCCAGAAACAACCGTTAGATTCCAGAACAAGCTGTTAGGTTCCAGAAACGGTCATTAAATTACAGAAGCAGCTGTAATGATCCAAAACCATTTGTTACTTTCCAGAACTTGCTGTTAGGTTCCAGGATTAGTTGTTCGGCCAAAACGCAGCCATGAGGTTTCGGGACTACTATCTTGTGTCCAGGGCCAACGATGATTTCATCTAGCGCTGTTTTTTCCAGGTTGGGTTTTCCTAGTTTCGTGTTAATGATAATTTTCTTGTTTCTAGAAGGAGATATTCCATTATCACTCTCAGTTTCGTATCCATACCGAGCCTATCATATCTGGGTTGAGGAGTTTGGACTGTAAACTTCAAGTTCCAGTAATGACGATCTATTTTTCCTGCTGCAGGTGAATCGGCCTCTAACCATGAAGAAGGAAGGCATCCAGACCCGCAACCGCAAGCTGAGTTCTAAGTCCAAGAAGAAGAAGGGGATGCTGGGCTTCCCGGATATGTTGAAGCCGCTGGACAAGGGCGGCTTCACGGGCTTCGGTACTGGAGGATCCGGGTTTGGCTCCATGTCACACTACATGTACGGCGGGCAGATGCACGGCTCCTCCATGGCGGGCGGCTTCATGTCTGCGCCGCCAATGCACGGCATGTCTGCCATGTCTGGAGTGGGCCTCGGTCTCTCCTCCGCTTCACAGATCCAAATCCCCTCCAGTCTCAGTCTCCAGCCTCCAGTGGTAAGTGTAAGCCTCAGGTAATGAGTCTTTGCCTGTTATGACGTCACTATCCTCCAGTGTTGATTCTTTCCTTGTGGCTACAAGTCACTCGCTCGAGATAATGGATCTGCGTCTACCAAGAAGTTAATTCTCTCTGGTACTAACCCTGTCTATTGGTACTGGGCCATCTCTTCATCGGTACTCGTAGATAGATGCCCTCTCTCTCTCTCTCTCTCTCTCTCTCTGAGTATGGCATCAGATTAAAAAAAAATATAGTAACCAAAATCTCGAAATTCTAGATTTTATTGGCCTGTAAGAGACTCATTCTCACAATAATGTGTCAAAAGGTGAGGCGGCAAACATCCCCTCCACCGTCGCTCGGGTGTTCGTGTATCCCTCTCGTCGGGGTTACTCAGGCGGTGTTCTGACGACCTGCTCACCTGCCTCGTCAGAACCCTGTCTACCTTCGCAGAGTTTCACCATTGTTTCTCCTTTGTGTTGTCACGTCCCCTGCGTCCTTCAGGCTGTTTTCAATGTACCATGACTTCCCTTGCTGCCTCTGACTCTGCCTGCTCCCCTGGACAACACTTACGCTCCTGCTCCCTTGGCAATACTGGCCTCTCTGCCGCCCTGGCTAATACTGACCCTCCGTTGCCCAGGACAGTATTGACCCTCTCCCATTTTGAACAATATAAACGCCTCTTCTATAATCAATATAACTGACCTCTTTGCTTCCCTTGGGCAATGGTGACTCTCCTGCTATCCTGTAGAATACCAACCTTTTCCTACCTTAGAAGAAAACTGGCCCTCTTCCTACCTTTAACAGTTCTCACTACACTGATTTCCTGGACAATAAAAGACCTAATCATATCCTGGACAATAGTGATTCCCTCTGCTACCACAGGCAGTGCTGACGCTGCTGCAACAATGGACATGACTGATATCAACACTGATCACTCTCTCTCTCTCTCTCTCTCTCTCTCTCTCTCTCTCTCTCTCTCTCTCTCTCTCTCTCTCTCTCTCTCTCTCTCTCTCCTCTCTCTCTCTCTCTCTCTCTCTCTCTCTCTCTCTCTCTCTCTCTCTCTCTCTCTCTCTCTCTCTCTCTCTCTCTCTCTCTCTCTCTCTCTCTCTCTCTCTCTCTCTCTCTCTCTCACTCCTGCCATTCTTTTGCCATCCTGGGCAATACTGTTCTTTCTTCTAGCGAGGATATTACTAACCCACCCGTTGCCCTGAACCATATTGACCCTCCTGCTGCCTTGTCATCACCATCCCTCCTGCCTCCGGACTATTAGTGACCCTTCTACTGCTCTGTACCATATCAACATTCCTGCTGCACTAGACCATACTGACCCTCCCCCTGCCCTGCCTCTACCTGTTCCTCCTGCTAACCTGAACGATACTGATCTTCCTACCACCCTGGATAGTACTATCCACCTGCTTCCCTGGCATATAGTGCGCCCGTTGACCCCCCGGACAATACTAATTCTCTTGCTACCCCAGATAGTATTGTCCCTCCTACTACCTCGGACAATACTGCCCCCTATATCACCCAAGGCAATATTGCCCCTCCTGCCACCCTGGACAGCATCATCTCCCTGCCACTAGGAGCATTACTTACCCTCCTGCCACCAGACACAATATATTCCTTCCTCCTTACCTCAAGCAACACGGTTCTTCCTGCCACCCTGCGCATCACTACCACTCCTGCCATCATGGTTACTGTCTCTGCTTCTGCCCTTAGCAATGCTGCCCTGGGCAATGTTGTTCCTCCCTCTGCTTTGTACAATGCTGTTCCTCTAGGAAGAATAAGGTCACCTTGTTTTGTGTAGTAATATATATATTGTTTTTCCTTCCCAGAATGGATGGCGGTCTGACTACACATGACCTGACCTACTGGCGGTGACCTGAGGGGAGACTGGCAAGGAGCAGATGGTGTCACAACAGGCTACAGTTGTCACAAATTATCCCCCCAAATGACTTCTGACGTCAAACAGGAAAAAAGTGAGATGGGTGGGGGAGAGAGAGGCAACCATTGTCACCGAAAACCAGTAAGGATTAGGCAAGGAGCGGCAACACTAGCAGCAGCAAGACTCTCGCCTCACACATGATGACCCGAGACGCACGTCAGTCACACTTAGCATTAAGATACTTTCGCAATAATTTCTCCGGTTCGAAAAATGTTTTTAGTGCCCGGCTCGCTGCTTTGGCCAAGGTCACTTTTAGTTGGTAGGGAGGAAGGTCCACATTCCCGGAAAAACTGTGTAGATAATATGTGTGCGATGCAGAAAGGAGATCAGTCTGTAAGTTCACAGTTAGTTGCGCTGTCTCATGTGTTGTTTACTTTCATTCACTATTAGTCCTCGGTCAAGCACTCTGATAGGAAATTATTGACGAACTAATAACTGAAAAGAATAATGTTATTTGTATTTTCTGATTTGCAGAGAAGTTTATTCGTTTAGTAATATAAGACTCAAGTCAGGCAAATGCAAGTTAGAAAGACCCATGAAGGAAACTATGTTCATTACTTCATCTTGATATGAAATACTTTCCTGCTTGGAATACTAATTATGGTCCAGCGAACACCTCGACACGATGTAAATCTAATCCGTGAATGACTGTAAATATCCTCACTTATGTTCCTTTCTTAAAACGACCATAGATTTATTAGAATTTCTATTTTTAGGTAGGAACTATAATGTCTATACATGAAATAGGACTTCAGGAATATAAACGTCATATTTTTGCCAGTTGCCAGTCTCAGTAAAGATCAGGTATTCATGCTATACAACATTACTCAGAAGAGAAAATCGGTTTCACCTAAACTTGTATGTAAATTCATCACCCTAAGTGGCATGGTTGTGTTCCTGAACCGGAAAACTTCTCAGCTTTTCTACAGAGTTCTTAATAACCAAGGCATTGGT
Organism: Panulirus ornatus; assembly: GCF_036320965.1. Lineage (NCBI taxonomy): Eukaryota > Metazoa > Arthropoda > Malacostraca > Decapoda > Palinuridae > Panulirus > Panulirus ornatus. Next base: position 1,430,247 of record NC_092236.1, on the reverse strand, counting down.
CGTCGTACTTATCTACAGAGTGATTATAATTTACCCACTTGTATCATAATCGCTGAGAGGTTTGATTGCACAATGTGGTATGTAGATATAATCTTTTCCTTGAAATATATATATATATATATATATATATATATATATATATATATATATATATATATATATATATATATATATATATATATATATATATAAATATAATATATATATATATATATATATATATATATATATATATATATATATATATATTGGAAAGGATCACAATTTTGCGCGTGATCAAGATATTCCTATGAGTCCACGCTGAAAATGAAACACGAAAAGTTCCCAAGTGCACTTTCGTGTAATAATCACATCATCAGGGCAGACACAAGAGAGAAATATAACAGTCAGTTGATAAACATCGAAGAGATGAAGCTAGGACGCCATTTGGTAAACATGTGATTGTCCAAAACATACAACGAGCGTTCATAAACTTATCATTTTACAAATCTTATCATCAATAAAGTTTTCTGATTTGTATAGACCATCACTAATATCAAGATTATAATTCTTTGTGTATTCAATAATAGAATATTCAGTGATAGTTCTCTTGGTAATAGAGTTAGAGTTAATAACTTTATTGTTGATAAGATTTGTAAAATGATAAGTTTATGAACGCTCGTTGTATGTTTTGGACAATCACATGTTTACCAAATAGCGTCCTAGCTTCGTCTCTTCGATGTATATCAACTGACTGTTATATTTCTCTCTTGTGTCTCCCCTGATGATGTGTTTATTACACGATAGTGCACTTGGGAACTTTTCGTGTTTCATTTTCCCCGTGGACTCATAGGAATTATATATATATATATATATATATATATATATATATATATATATATATATATATATATATATATATATATATATATATAAATATATATATATATATATATTTATATATATATATATATATTTTTTTTTCATACTATTCGCCATTTCCCGCGATAGCGAGGTAGCGTTAAGAACAGAGGACTGGGCCTTTGAGGGAGTATCCTCACCTGACCCCCTTCTCTGTTCCTTCTTTTGAAAAAAAAAAAAAAAATGAGAGGGGAGGATTTCCAGCCCCCCGCTCCCTTCCCTTTTAGTCGCCTTCTACGACACGCAGGGAATACGTGGGAAGTATTCTTTCTCCCCTATCCCCAGGGATAATATATATATATATATATATATATATATATATATATATATATATATATATATATATATATATATATGTATATACGCGCGCGTTTGTGTGTGTGTGTGTGTGTGTGTGTGTGCGTCACAACTTAGTGTCAGTATGATCTTGACTATATAATTCTTATCATGTATATAATCATTTACAAATTGGAGAGCATTTGTTGCCGTATAGAGGAGGTAACGAGGAGCTAGTGAGAGCAGTACGCGGCGCGTGCGTGCGTGCGTGCGTGTAGTAAACCCACCTCCTAGCGACTGCTGGAGGAAGGTACCTAACATCTATTGTTTTGCCTCAAGTAACTCTACCTGCTCTCTTCAGGGCGACAACCGGTTATGATCTAAGCACACCTTTGTCATATGATATAAACTGGCATATTATATATTTTTGTATTTTGCACACATGCATTGGTGTGCAGTGTTGTGTGTGGTGCAGGAACACACGGTTAATCCATGATGACTCTCGACTTCTGGGAAGATGCGAATATTTACCATAATTACATCATCACGATGAATATGATTCTTTTATTTATTTTCTCTTAAAGTCAACATGAATGCTTCAGCATCTGTCTACTTGGGAAGATCTACAGATCGTCCTTATGTCTGCCGTACTAACGTTACTCTGACACAGGGGCGCCACAGGAGGTGACAGCTGTAACAGCAGTACTATGTCTATCCTTCGTCAAACAAAAGAACTGGAACTTACGCCAATTATATCAAAACTTCTTTAGGAAATATAAACGTAGGTGAAGGTCTACACAATAACTGAAAGTGTAACGATGTACTTTAGTTTGGTTATCACTCTAGTGGAAGCAATGAGGAAGTGTATGGAAGATGAAAGAAAAAACATATAAACAAGAAGTGTTAATCTGGACAGGCTAAAGCAGGAGATGGAAGCATCAGAGGCGGCTCCCGCGCCGTGTCTGTCAGTATAGTGCTACACAATAATTCAAAAGATTTGCTACTTTAGGCCTAAAGGAAAAAAAGCATGTATACGGCTGTGCCTGATATTGTACAGCACAATACATCTAGACTTCACTTCTTTGATGGATTAAGTTATCAGGAAACATCCTAACAGGTGATTTGTTTCATGTGAAATCTGAAATTTCCGGTTCAGACAATATAACAACTTGGTGGCCAGCACGATACTGTGTCCGTGATTAGATTCTAGCGTTTCTTCATTAAAGACACTAGTGTTAGAGAGGCTATGATAGTGACGACAAAATGCGTTTCACTCACGAGTGGCCAACACTTCATAATGAGCAACGAATAAACAGAATACTTTCCTGTAGCGAGGATCTAGAAGTTAAGGTAATGCGTTATTATAATCTGGCTTATGTTTTAATGCACTGAATTTCCTTTGATGAGTTGTTGATTATGAGTGATTTTAATCCTTGATTCACAATCAAGTGATGAATCCATGTATACCATAAATGAAGTTCACCCATCATTAAGCGCTTGATATTCCTTAACCTTTCGTGCTAATATAAAAGTAATATTAGATGATTATGTTTTATCACTGATTTATGTCAACATTCCCATTACACATGGTCTCAAAAATGCACAAAGATGCCATAGGTTTATGTTCAATTTGTTGTATTAACGCTATGTTAATTTCAACAAAAACAATGTAACTTATATCAAGACATTTTCAGAGTTCACTGTGATTTCGAGTCCTCATACATAATGGATTCCAGAGGTTTCTGTTGAGTCCTGCAGATGCACTACACTGCAACAGCAGTAGCGGCATTTGTCGTACAAATCTTGGCAGGTGGTGCCTGGCCAGCACACAGTGTGGCCAAATGAGAATGTCTTGGTACAAGGCTTGCTCCTGGAAGAGAGTGATGACGTCATCTGTGACCTCATAATGAGTCAAGTCACATCATAGAATGACAATGGCGAGGCGAGTGTATGACGAGACATGAGGTCAAGTTCCGAACTGTAGTTAGTAGAACGAAGATGAATCTTTCCCAGTACCACGATCTACTTTGCAGTCATCTAAAGGGTAAAAAAAGAAAAAACTTAGTAGTGACGTCATGTATCCCTACTGACCTGGCCTTGTGTATATTACTGTGATTATTGCCACTAACGGCAACATACTTGTATGAAAAGTTGTCATTATTGCCACTAACGGCAACATACTTGTATGAAAAGTTGTCATTAAAGTTAAGAATGAGCTGACATCTAGGCATTATTTCCTACTACCAGTAAACCTCCTCAAGTTGTTGGCGGCTTCAGCCTTCAGAGTGTCTCAAATACCTTGGCAACGATGGATGAGCGTCTCTACTGCTCTTGCCTGCCTATGTAAGTGTGTGTCTGGATTTTGTTGTCGCATAAAAGGTTTAACATGAGCAAATTTCTATTTGCGTGTGTATGAATGGGTGCAATTTATGTCATCATTTGTGCCGGTCACTGCATATGTGTTAAGGTAAATGGTCAAACATGTAGACGTGTATTTACCTATCGTGCAGTATGGGGGAAGAGTTGTACACTCTTTCTGCCATCAAGTAACTTTTTAAACCCTTGTAAACTGCCGATCTTCACCATCTTCGTTAGTTTATTTCAATCATCCACAACCTTGTCACAAAATCAGTATTTCTTCAAATCTCTTCTAATCATTATCTTGCTCAGTTTCTTGTGGCCTCTGGTTCTTCTGGTGTTGCTTTTCTTTAAGAACTGGTACCCTTTTCGTTGACTTCCTCTGATCCTCTTCTATTAGTTTTGCGTGCTTCATTATATGCAATGACGATAACTGAGAAGCATACTCTAGTTTTAGCTTAATATTTGATACGAAGTTTGCTTAATATGTCCTTATCTACTCAACTGAATGCGATTCTAACATTTGCTAACAGACAATTCGTCTCCTTCACTGTTCTCTTGAGGTGGGACTCTGGCAACAGGTCAGGCACTATTTCGATTCCCAACTTTCTCACAGACACAGAATCATGCGACTTATTTCTTGCTAGACGGAGATCATATCGAGGCATTATTTCACTGTCTTCTATACTTATTACTTTGGATTTGTTTAGGTTGGATTAAGTGTCTATGCATCAGATTAACTTTGAAGTTTGTTTAGGTCACCTTGTAAGTTAATGTAATCCTTCTTGCTTTTTACTTCCCTCATTCCATTTCGAGAAGGCATTTCCGACGTGCGTCCTTTGTTCTCTTCCACTAAGTTAATCTGTCCATCGAAGTAGTCTCCCCTTATCATTACTTGGAGATCCTCATTCTTCACCAGCGTCCTAAGTGGTAGTGTCAATGTTTTCTAGTAATGTAGATACGAACAATCCACTCAGCATTTTCTTTTGTCTAAGACGGAGCTCATTGTTTCCGAACGATCTAAGAGATTCGTTCCACACCATCTCCTTTCCTTGAAACCGAGTCATCTCTCAATTAAGTAAGTTCTCCTGTAGATGAAATCATCTATTTTCTTCCTGATTATTTTTTTCAGTACCTTCTCAAGCCTTTATGTTATTGGGAGGGCCAACCCTATTCCTCCTTAGTCTTTTCTTTCCCTCCTTGCTATCGCATATCTCTTTGGACAAAACACGTGAAATCTCATTTCTTTACTGAGAATTGTCTCCTTAATTCCAGCAATATTAGATGCAAATCACCTAATTTCAAAACTTTACCATCTCCCTTTAGAACAACTGCATTAGTGTACGTTTCAGTCTGACATTATCATCACTTGACACTGCTGACCTATCTGAAATAGTACTGGCGAAGCTGTTTCCTCCTCTTGACTCCTGTGTTTTGCTTTCTGCATGGTTGCCTAATTAGCAAAAACAAAATCTGCTCAGAATAAACATCTGAGGCTAGCTTGTAGCACCTCAGTTGGCAGGGTTCCTTTTTTTCTATTTACCCGGGTACTCCTTTTATGTAATTTCTTTCATGATTTTGTATTCTAGAGAATTTTCTTTTAGAGGGCCCCTCTACAAACAATTCCCTCCCATTACTTCTACAAAAAAGCGTAGAGTGCTATTCGTGGCTGTTGCGTGAATGAGCAAAACTTTTAGCATCCAGAGCAATATAGAGAACATCTTTAAGTATAACAAATATGATCACTTAATCCTGAGACAAAAGTCCAACACAATATATATATATATATATATATATATATATATATATATATATATATATATATATATATATATATATATATATATTTATTTATTTATCTATATTGCTTTGTCGCTGTCTCCCGCGTTTGCGAGGTAGCGCAAGGAAACAGACGAAAGAAATGGCCCAACCCACCCCCATACACAATGTACACACACACACGTCCACACACGCAAATATACATACCTATACATCTCAATGTACACATATATATACACACACAGACACATACATATATACCCATGCACACAATTCACACTGTCTGCCTTTATTCATTCCTATCGCCACCTCCACACACATGGAATACCATCCCCCTCCCCCCTCATGTGTGCGAGGTAGCACTAGGAAAAGACAACAAAGGCCCCATACGTTCACACTCAGTCTCCAGCTGTCACGCAATAATGCCCGAAACCACAGCTCCCTTTCCACACACACACACACACACACACACACACACACATATATATATATATATATATATATATATATATATATATATATATATATATATATATATATATATATATATATGTATATATATATATATATATATATATATATATATATATATATATATATATATATATATATATATATATATATATATATATATTTCTTTTTTTTTTGCTTTGTCGCTGTCTCCCGCGTTTGCGAGGTAGCGCAAGGAAACAGACAAAAGAAATGGCCCAACCCACCCCCATACACATGTATATACATACGTCCACACACGCAAATATACATGCCTACACAGCTTTCCATAATTTACCCCAGACGCTTCACATGCCCTGATTCAATCCACTGACAGCACGTCAACCCCGGTATACCACATCGATCCAATTCACTCTATTCCTTGCCCTCCTTTCACCCTCCTGCATGTTCAGGCCCCGATCACACAAAATCTTTTTCACTCCATCTTTCCACCTCCAATTTGGTCTCCCACTTCTCCTCGTTCCCTCCACCTCCGACACATATATCCTCTTGGTCAATCTTTCCTCACTCATTCTCTCCATATATATATATATATATATATATATATATATATATATATATATATATATATATATATATATTTTCTTTTTTTTTTTTTTTTACTTTGTCGCTGTCTCCCGCGTTTGCGAGGTAGCGCAAGGAAACAGACGAAAGAAATGCCCCCCCCCCCATACACATGTATATACATACGTCCACACACGCAAATATACATACCTACACAGCTTTCCATGGTTTACCCCAGACGCTTCACATGCCTTGATTCAATCCACTGACAGCACGTCAACCCCGGTATACCACATCGCTCCAATTCACTCTATTCCTTGCCCTCCTTTCACCCTCCTGCATGTTCAGGCCCCGATCACACAAAATCTTTTTCACTCCATCTTTCCACCTCCAATTTGGTCTCCCTCTTCTCCTTGCTCCCTCCACCTCCGACACATATATCCTCTTGGTCAATCTTTCCTCACTCATCCTCTCCATGTGCCCAAACCACTTTAAAACACCCTCTTCTGCTCTCTCAACCACGCTCTTTTTATTTCCACACATCTCTCTTACCCTTACGTTACTCACTCGATCAAACCACCTCACACCACACATTGTCCTCAAACATCTCATTTCCAGCACATCCATCCTCCTGCGCACAACTCTATCCATAGCCCACGCCTCGCAACCATACAACATTGTTGGAACCACTATTCCTTCAAACATACCCATTTTTGCTTTCCGAGATAATGTTCTCGATTTCCACACATTCTTCAAGGCCCCCAGAATTTTCGCCCCCTCCCCCACCCTATGATCCACTTCCGCTTCCATGGTTCCATCCGCTGCCAGATCCACTCCCAGATATCTAAAACACTTCACTTCCTCCAGTTTTTCTCCATTCAAACTCACCTCGCAATTGACTTGACCCTCAACCCTACTGTCCCTAATAACCTTGCTCTTATTCACATTTACTCTTAACTTTCTTCTTCCACACACTTTACCAAACTCAGTCACCAGCTTCTGCAGTTTCTCACATGAATCAGCCACCAGCGCTGTATCATCAGCGAACAACAACTGACTCACTTCCCAAGCTCTCTCATCCCCAACAGACTTCATACTTGCCCCTCTTTCCAAAACTCTTGCATTTACCTCCCTAACAACCCCATCCATAAACAAATTAAACAACCATGGAGACATCACACACCCCTGCCGCAAACCTACATTCACTGAGAACCAATCACTTTCCTCTCTTCCTACACGTACACATGCCTTACATCCTCGATAAAAACTTTTCACTGCTTCTAACAACTTTCCTCCCACACCATATATTCTTAATACCTTCCTCAGAGCATCTCTATCAACTCTATCATATGCCTTCTCCAGATCCATAAATGCTACATACAAATCCATTTGCTTTTCTAAGTATTTCTCACATACATTCTTCAAAGCAAACACCTGATCCACACATCCTCTACCACTTCTGAAACCACACTGCTCTTCCCCAATCTGATGCTCTGTACATGCCTTCACCCTCTCAATCAATACCCTCCCATATAATTTACCAGGAATACTCAACAAACTTATACCTCTGTAATTTGAGCACTCACTCTTATCCCCTTTGCCTTTGTACAATGGCACTATATATTTTTTTTTTTGTTTTTTTTTTTGCCGCTGTCTCCCGCGTTTGCGAGGTAGCGCAAGAAAACAGACGAAAGAAATGGCCCAACCCACCCCCATACACATGTATATACATATGTCCACACACGCAAATATACATACCTACACAGCTTTCCATGGCTTATATATATATATATATATATATATATATATATATATATATATATATATATATATATATATATATATATATATATATATATTTTCTTTCTTCTTTTAAACTATTCGCCATTTCCCGCATTAGCGAGGTAGCGTTAAGAACAGAGGACTGGGCCTTTTTTGGAATATCCTCACCTGGCCCCCTCTGTTCCTTCTTTTGGAAAATTAAAAAAAAAACGAGAGGGGAGGATTTCCAGCCCCCCGCTCCCTCCCCTTTTAGTCGCCTTCTACGACACGCAGGGAATATGTGGGAAGTATTCTTAATCCCCTATCCCCAGGGATATATATATATATATATATATATATATATATATATATATATATATATATATATATATATATATATATATATATATATATATATATATATATATATATTTATATATATATATATATATATATATATATATATATATATATATATATATATATATATATATATATATATATATATATATATATATATATATATATATATATATATATATGGTTGTTTAATTTGTTTATGGATGGGGTTGTTAGGGAGGTAAATGCAGGAGTTTTGGAGGGAGAGGCGGGTGTGGGGTCTGTTGGGGATGAGAGAGCTTGGGGGGTGAGTCGGTTGTTGTTCGCTGGTGATGCAGCGCTGGTGGCTGATTCATGTGAGAAGCTGCGGAGGCTGGTGGCTGAGTTTGGTGGGGTGTGTGAAAGAAGAAAGTTAAGAGTAAATGTGAATAAGAGCAAGGTTGTTAGGTACAGTAGGGTTGAGGGTCAAGTCAATTGGGGGGTGGGTTTGAATGGAGGAAAACTGGAGGACGTGGAGTGTTTTAGATATCTGGGAGTGGATCTGGCAGCGGATGGAACCATGGAAGCGGAAGTGGATCATAGGATGGGGGAGGGGGCGAAAATTCTGAAAGCCTTGAAGAATGTGTGGAAGTCGAGAACATTATCTCGGAAAGCAGAAGTGGGTATGTTTGAAGAAATAGTGGTTCCAACAATGTTGTATGGTTGCGAGGCGTCGGCTATGGATAGAGTTGTGCGCAGGAGGATGGATGTGCTGGGAATGAGATGTTTGAGGACAATGTGTGGTGTGAGGTGGTTTGATCGAGTAAGTAACGTAAGGGTAAGAGAGATGTGTGGAAATAAAAAGAGCGTGGTTGATAGAGCAGAAGAGGGTGTTTTGAAATGGTTTGGGCACATGGAGAGAATGAGTGAGGAAAGATTGACCAAGAGGATATATGTGTCGGAGGTGGAGGGAACGAGGAGAAGTGGGAGACCGAATTGGAGGTGGAAAGATGGAGTGAAAAAGATTTTGTGTGATCGGGGCCTGAACATGCAGGAGGGTGAAAGGAGGGCAAGGAATAGAGTGAATTGGATCGATGTGGTATACCGGGGTTGACGTGCTGTCAGTGGATTGAATCAGGGCATGTGAAGCGTCTGGGGTAAACCATGGAAAGCTGTGTAGGTATGTATATTTGCGTGTGTGGACGTATGTATATACATGTGTATGGGGGGGGGGTTGGGCCATTTCTTTCGTCTGTTTCCTTGCGCTACCTCGCAAACGCGGGAGACAGCGACAAAGCAAAAAAAAAAAAAGAAAAAGAAAATATATATGTATATATATATATATATATATATATATATATATATATATATTTTTTTTTTTTTTTATACTTTGTCGCTGTCTCCCGCGTTTGCGAGGTAGCGCAAGGAAACAGACGAAAGAAATGGCCCCCCCCCATACACATGTACATACACACGTCCACACACGCAAATATACATACCTACACAGCTTTCCATGGTTTACCCCAGACGCTTCACATGCCTTGCTTCAATCCACTGACAGCACGTCAACCCCTGTATACCACATGACTCCAATTCACTCTATTTCTTGCCCTCCTTTCACCCTCCTGCATGTTCAGGCCCCGATCACACAAAATCTTTTTCACTCCATCTTTCCACCTCCAATTCGGTCTCCCACTTCTCCTCGTTCCCTCCACCTCCGACACATATATCCTCTTGGTCAATCTTTCCTCACTCATTCTCTCCATGTGCCCAAACCATTTCAAAACACCCTCTTCTGCTCTATCAACCACGCTCTTTTTATATATATATATATATATATATATATATATATATATATATATATATATATATATATATATATATATATATATATATATATATATATAAAAACATTATCCTGGGGATAGGGGATTAAGAATACTTCCCACGTATTCCCTGCGTGTCGTAGAAGGCGACTAAAAGGGGAGGGAGCGGGGGGCTGGAAATCCTCCCCTCTCTTTTTTTTTTTAATTTTCCAAAAGAAGGAACAGAGGGGGCCAGGTGAGGATATTCCAAAAAAGGCCCAGTCCTCTGTTCTTAACGCTACCTCGCTAACGCGGGAAATGGCGAATAGTTTAAAAGAAAAAATAAGAATATATATATATATATATATATACATATATATATATATATATATATATATATATATATATATATATATATATATATATATATATATATACATATATATATATATATATATATATATATATATATATATATATATATATATATATGTGTGTGTGTGTGTGTGTGTGTGTGTGTGTGTGTATGTGTATAATATATATATTTTTTTTTAATACATGTTCATCATTTTCCGCGCTAACGAGGTTGCGTTAAGAAGAAAGGACTGAGCCTTAGAAGGAATATCCTCACCTGGCCCCCCTTCTCTGTTCCTTCTTTTGGAAAATTAGAAAAAAAAAAAAGAACATGAGGGGAGGATTTCTAGCCACTGATCCCTCCCCTTTTAGTCGCCTTTTACGCCCAACCTTTAACTTGGAACCACTCATTCTCCTCTCCTCCTACTCGTACACATTCCTTACAACTTTGATGAAAACTTCTCACTTCTAGCAGCTTTCCTTCCACATCATAAATTCTTAAGACATTCCTCAAGGCATCTTTATCAATACACGTCCGCACACGCACATATACATACCTATACATTTCAACGCATACATGTATATACATACACAGACATATACATACATACACATGTACATAATTCATACTTGCTGCCTTTATTCATTCTCGTCGCTACCCCACCACACATGAAAAAACAACCCCTCCCCCGCATACGTGCGAGGTAGCGCTAGGAAAAGACAACAAAGGCCACATTCGTTCACACTCAGTCTCTAGCTGTCATGTATAATGCATCGACACCACAGTTCCCTCTCCACATCCAGGCCCCACAAAACTTTCCATGGTTTACCCAAGACGCTTCACATGCCCTGGTTCAATCCATTGACAGCACGTCAACCCCGGTATACCACATCGTTCCAATTCACTCTATTCCTTGCACGCCTTTCACCCTCCTGCATGTTCAGGCCCCGATCGCTCAAAATCTTTTTCAATCCATCCTTCCACCTCCAATTTGGTCTGTTTCCCACATCTCCTCCTTCCCTCCACCTCTGACATATATATATATATATATATATATATATATATATATATATATATATATATATATATATATATATATATATATATATATATATATATATATATATATATATATATATATATATATATATATATATATTTTTTTTTTTTTTTTTTTTTTTTAACTATTCGCCATTTCCCGCGTTAGCAAGGTAGCGTTAAGAACAGAGGACTGGGCCTTTGTTGAATATCCTCACCTGGCCCCCCCTCTGTTCCTTCTTTTGGAAAATTAAAAAAAAAAAAAAAAAAAAAAAAAGAATGAGAGGGGAGGATTTCCAGCCTCCCGCTCCCTCCCCTTTTAGTCGCCTTCTACGACACGCAGGGAATACGTGGGAAGTACTCTTAATCCCCTATCCCCAGGGATAATATATATATATATATATATATATATATATATATATATATATTTATTAAAAAAGGGGGTGACTGTATTGTTGACTGGTTGGTAAGGTTATTTAATGTATGTATGACTCATGGTGAGGTGCCTGAGGATTGGCGGAATGCGTGCATAGTGCCATTGTACAAAGGCAAAGGGGATAAGAGTGAGTGCTCAAATTACAGAGGTATAAGTTTGTTGAGTATTCCTGGTAAATTATATGGGAGGGTATTGATTGAGAGGGTGAAGGCATGTACAGAGCATCAGATTGGGGAAGAGCAGTGCGGTTTCAGAAGTGGTAGAGGATGTGTGGATCAGGTGTTTGCTTTGAAGAATGTATGTGAGAAATACTTAGAAAAGCAAATGGATTTGTATGTAGCATTTATGGATCTGGAGAAGGCATATGATAGAGTTGATAGAGATGCTCTGTGGAAGGTATTAAGAATATATGGTGTGGGAGGCAAGTTGTTAGAAGCAGTGAAAAGTTTTTATCGAGGATGTAAGGCATGTGTACGTGTAGGAAGAGAGGAAAGTGATTGGTTCTCAGTGAATGTAGGTTTGCGGCAGGGGTGTGTGATGTCTCCATGGTTGTTTAATTTGTTTATGGATGGGGTTGTTAGGGAGGTAAATGCAAGAGTCCTGGAAAGAGGGGCAAGTATAAAGTCTGTTGGGGATGAGAGAGCTTGGGAAGTGAGTCAGTTGTTGTTCGCTGATGATACAGCGCTGGTGGCTGATTCATGTGAGAAACTGCAGAAGCTGGTGACTGAGTTTGGTAAAGTGTGTGGAAGAAGAAAGTTAAGAGTAAATGTGAATAAGAGCAAGGTTATTAGGTACAGTAGGGTTGAGGGTCAAGTCAATTGGGAGGTGAGTTTGAATGGAGAAAAACTGGAGGAAGTGAAGTGTTTTAGATATCTGGGAGTGGATCTGTCAGCGGATGGAACCATGGAAGCGGAAGTGGATCATAGGGTGGGGGAGGGGGCGAAAATTTTGGGAGCCTTGAAAAATGTGTGGAAGTCGAGAACATTATCTCGGAAAGCAAAAATGGGTATGTTTGAAGGAATAGTGGTTCCAACAATGTTGTATGGTTGCGAGGCGTGGGCTATGGATAGAGTTGTGCGCAGGAGGATGGATGTGCTGGAAATGAGATGTTTGAGGACAATGTGTGGTGTGAGGTGGTTTGATCGAGTAAGTAACGTAGGGGTAAGAGAGATGTGTGGAAATAAAAAGAGCGTGGTTGAGAGAGCAGAAGAGGGTGTTTTGAAATGGTTTGGGCACATGGAGAGAATGAGTGAGGAAAGATTGACCAAGAGGATATATGTGTCGGAGGTGGAGGGAACGAGGAGAAGAGGGAGACCAAATTGGAGGTGGAAAGATGGAGTGAAAAAGATTTTGTGTGATCGGGGCCTGAACATGCAGGAGGGTGAAAGGAGGGCAAGAAATAGAGTGAATTGGAGCGATGTGGTATACAGGGGTTGACGTGCTGTCAGTGGATTGAATCAAGGCATGTGAAGCGTCTGGGGTAAACCATGGAAAGCTGTGTAGGTATGTATATTTGCGTGTGTGGACGTGTGTATGTACGTGTGTATGGGGGTTGGGCCATTTCTTTCGTCTGTTTCCTTGCGCTACCTCGCAAACGCGGGAGACAGCGACAAAGTATAAAAAAAAAAAAAAAAATATATATATATATATATATATATATATATATATATATATATATATATATATATATATATATATATATATATATATATATGTATGTATCTAAATATATATATATATATATATATATATATATATATATATATATATATATATATATATATATATATATATATATATATATATACATACATATATATATATATATATATATATATATATATATATATATATATATATATATTATCCCTGGGGATAGGGGATTAAGAATACTTCCCACGTATTCCCTGCGTGTCGTAGAAGGCGACTAAAAGGGGAGGGAGCGGGGGGCTGGAAATCCTCCCCTCTCGGTTTTTTTTTTCAATTTTCCAAAAGAAGGAACAGAGAATTGGGCCAGGTGAGGGTATTCCCTCAAAGGCCCAGTCCTCTGTTCTTAACGCTACCTCGCTAATGCGGGAAATGGCGAATAGTTTGAAAAAAAAAAAAGAAAAATATATATATATATATATATATATATATATATATATATATATATATATATATATATATATATATATATAAGATCATTCATGATGATGACTTCATTAGTCTTTCTGATCTCATATTTACACTTTTATTCTTATAATGCAATTCTCTTGGTTATTATATACTGAATTCTGTTTTACTGATGATCTTGTTTGGATGGTAAATGCCATTTTTATGTAAAAAAATGATCCTGATAAGTTTATGATTATATTTGTGGCCACTAATGTTGTCCTCCATGTTATTCAGTATAGAGAACTCTCCATTGTCATATATATTCATGCACTGCTTTTTAATGAAGACTTAAAGTTCACCCGTCTTTGTGTCTATACCATAGTTAGTTTCTTCCTTAAAGGTTTCTGTTAGTCTAACAATTTCAGTAACAAAAATATTCCTTGACCACCGTTCTCGGGCATTTATTCCACTAATTTTTTGATTCCCAGATTCTATCATATATTGATCAGGTTATACTCCGGTTCACCTGGTAATACTGAGATCCAACATTGCAAGATAAATTCTTGACAAATCTTGAATATTTCTCGGTTACGCGATGACAGCGAACCAATCTTTGCTTTGGTTCATTATACCTGGCCAGGTGCATTACGGTTAGCGTGTATTTGTGTGTGCGAGTGTATCTGGCTTTTTTGCGAAAATAATTATATCAAATTAATATCTTGGACTTTCATTTTCCTCACTATCCTCGTGCATCTCTGAGATTAACCTCAGATTATAGAGATTATGAGATCATCTCCAGATTATGAAAATTATAGCGAGAAGGGCTGGACTTTACCAAGCTTCTGGACCTCTCAGGTGGTACTTCATACACAAAGGATTTTCTCTAAGATTACTTAGGTTAAAAAGATGTAGAAATATTAATGAAGATAAAATCTTGTGTAGACTTACAATGAAGGTGGAATATTGTGGAGATGTTGACCCTGAAGAGGCCGTCACAGAAGCAGTAATGATAATGGTTTCTTAGCAGCAGCAGCAGCAGCTGCATTAGTAGTAGCAATAGTCGTAGTGATAGTCACAGTAACAGCAGCAGCATTAAAAGTGATATTAAGAGAAGAGGAGTAAGAGGAGGAGCAAAACTAGTAGCAGAAGTATTAGGAGGAGTAGCATGAGTATGAGCAGGAGTAGCAGGAGTGTGAGCAGGAGTAGCAGGAGTGTGAGCAGGAGTAGCAGGAGTATTAGGAGGAGTAGCAGGAGTGTGAGCAGGAGTAGCAGGAGTATGAGCAAGAGTAGCAGGAGTGTGAGCAAGAGTAGCAAGAGTATGAGCAGGAGTAGCAGGAGTGTGAGCGGGAGTAGCAGGAGTGTGAGCAGGAGTAGCAGGAGTATGAGCAAGAGTAGCAGGAGTGTGAGCAGGAGTAGCAGGAGTATGAGCAAGAGTAGCAGGAGTATGAACAAGAGTAGCAGGAGTATGAGCAGGAGTAGCAGGAGTATGAGCAGGAGTAGCAGGAGTGTGAGCAGGAGTAGCAGGAGTGTGAGCAGTAGCAGAACGTTTGCAGCAGTTTCAGTGTTACTAGTTTTATCAGTGATGGGAGCAGCATCACTTGCAGTATTGCCATATGTCTGCATCATCAACATTAAACACAACACATCTCTCATGAGAGTCAGCAAGACAACCATTCCCACCACCCTAGCTCGACTTGACCTGACCTCAGCCTCCGGGAGTCACGCATCACAGCAGCCCACTCAACAAGTATCTCCTGAAAGGCTAAATTGCAAGCAAAAATTCGCTCAACAACCAACCGCATAATCATACATTTGACTACTTTCCAACCAGCAATCCATCGCTACAAGAACACCCTTTCAGCAACTGTTTGCTTAACAGTCCCCAACCATATCCTTAATCCTGCGTCTGACAACCATGAGTCCCTCCGTATGCTGAACGTTAATCTACTCAACGACCATCCATTCATCACCCATTCATGCCAAAACCTTCCATTCTACAACCATAAAGATCTCAACAATCATCTATTTATCATCAATCTGATCATCTATCATTTACATAACAACCATCAGCTTAACCAACGTCCGCCTGGCAATTGCTGTCAATGCAATAACAATCAATTAATAAATCACTATTCACTCAACAACTATTTGATCAATCATCCACTCAACAAATACCATCCTTTCAATAACAACAACCCACTCATCAACTCATACATTCAATAGTGTCTACTCAGTATGTAGTTATTCATTCAGCAACTAACACTCATGGATTAACAACCACACACTTAAAAACAGGCAGTAAACAACTATCCACTCATCAACCATCCACTTCCTAGCCCCCGTCCTCTTATGGAACTCAGCACTTGACCTCAGATTCCATCCTCTCACTCACTCACCCACCAGCGAAGGATTACACGCAGATTTCTTTAATTAATCCGCTGGTAGGAGACTAGGGATTACCTGGTGGGAGACACTACAACTGTCACTGCCCCTGGGAGCTGCCCAGGTAATCTCCTGTGTGAAGGGAAGCTGCGAGAGACTGGAGTGGTTTGTTTACTTCTGAGATTTACGTGGGCGCTACACCCATCGTACTGACAAACAGTTGTGTGTTTAGCTTGTGTTGTGTGGCTCCGGTGGCCGGCGGCCGGGACTGTGGAGGTAAACAATTCTTGTCTATCTTTGTATATGTGATCTTGATATTTCATGTGAGTGGGGATGCAACTATGCTAATAGCTTAGAGGCATAAACCTCGGTCAGCCATACAATATAATACGTGCATGGTCAGTCATACAATATAATACGTGCATGGTCAGTGATGAAAATGTTTGACATGAAATACTGTACATGAATAATTTTAAGGTCACAGAGCTCAGCATGTAGATAAAGAACGGAACAGCACACTTGGCTCGTGGCCTATTCAGTCAAAGTGTCTCAGTACCGCGAGCCGTGGGTGACCATGAACTAATGGAAGTTTGCAGGTGTCAGGAAAACAGTCCGAAAAGAGAGTCAGAATTCAGTATCAAAATTATTTTGACTGGGACAGTTAATTACCAGGACATGATGAGGAACCTAATTGGAACCTGTGTTGAACAATTGGTATATTCAGTCCTTTGTTTTCTGGTAATATATGAAATATATTAACAGTAACAGGAAAAAAGGAAAAGATGTTTCGTGATTCTTTTTACAAAAATACAGATAATTCTGTCTCTCGTGTCTATGTTTTAGTAACACTGTACCATCCCTCTCTTCCGGCAGAATCCTAGACTCGAACACTCACACGTCAAGAAAGGAAGCAAAAAGACGAACCTTTCTCTGCGGTGCAGACATTATCTAATCACCACCATAAACCATTCAGATCACCTCACTATTAACGAATCACCCTAAACCACACAGATCATCAGTGTTACCACATCATCCTAAACCGCACAGATCACCAGAGGTACCATAGCATTCTCCTAACTCACACAGATTATCAACATTAGCAGGATATCTCTCTAAAATCACACTGGTCACCTGCATTATCACAGATTCACCCTAAACCACACAAATGACCAGCGCTACCACAACATCATCTTAAACCACATGGATCACCAAAGTTACCACAACATCACCCAAAATCACACAGATCGCTTACATCACTACAGCATCACACTAAATAACTAGGTCACCAACATTACCAGACCAGCTCCCTAGATCATACAGATCATCATTACCACTGCATCATCCTCGACCACATATATCACAAACAATACCACATCATAATCCTTAGCCACACAGATCACCAACATTACCTTAGCAGCATCCTAAACCAAACAGATAACCAGCATTACCACAACATCATCTTAAACCACACAGATCACCGTAACCATAGCATAATCCTTCACCACACCGATGACCATCATCACAGCATAACCCTAAGCCACACTGATCATCATTACCACAGGATCATTCTAAACCACTCTGATCACTCCAGTAGTAACGCAACATCAGTGTAAATCACACAAATCAGAAATAATAATCCCGCGGCGCTGGGTCAGGATGGCTTCTTACCGAAACAAGTTGAACAAGCGAGCAGTGGCAGTGATTACAGTCTGCTAATGACATAATTGCCACACAAGTCATTAAGATTCACCCAAGTGCTTATTATAAGTCTATTTACTTGCCGCAGGTGGTGTACAGGGTGAGGAGGCAGGGGAGACGTGCTTCTCTCTGGCATATAAATCATCTTGAACAATTTTTCGACAAATCTTAGTGTGTTGGCGTTAAGTTTGAGCGGTAGAGAATAAGAGTTGGCCCAGGCGCTGGGGGACGGGTCGGGGGGAGGTGGCCCAGGCGCTGGGGGACGGGTCGGGGGGAGGTGGCCCAGGCCTGAGGGACGGGTCGGTGGAGGGGGGGGGGGTATAAAGTATGCTTCAACCAGAAAGAATGTTCGTGTGACGTCAGTAGTTGCACTAGACCGCTGTTAAGGCGAGAGAAATGATTGAAGAATACACAGTAAGACAAGCCGTATTCCCTGCGTGTCGTAGAAGGCGACTAAAAGGGGAGGGAGCGAGGGGCTGGAAATCCTCCCCTCTCGTTTTTTTTTTTTTATTTTCCAAAAGAAGGAACAGAGGGGGCCAGGTGAGGATATTCCAAAAAAGGCCCAGTCCTCTGTTCTTAACGCTACCTCGCTAACGCGGGAAATGGCAGATAGTTTAAAAGAAAAAAAAAAGAAAAGAAATATATATATATATATATATATATATATATATATATATATATATATATATATATATATATATATATATATATATATATATATGTATATATATATAAATATATATATATATACATATATATATATATATATATATATATATATATATATATATATATATATATATATATATATATATATATATGTATATATATATATATATATATATATATATATATATATATATATATATATATATATATATATATATATATATATATATATATATATATATATATATATATATATATATATATAGATAGATAGATATATGTATATGTGTGTGTGTACGTGTGTGTGTGTGTGTGTGTACACATAAACCAAGAGAACGTAATATACTTCAGGACACAATACCCTTAAGTCACTAGAATCCTAAAAATTCTAAAGAAATGTTCACCTTGACTCAACTTTACACACACACACGCACACACACACACATCTTCTGGTGGGGCAGAGCCCTGCTGAGTGAGCTAGCCAGTGCTTCTGGTCGCTCGCCATGTTACCATTGTTTGTTTGTTTATCCTGATGACGTCACTATTTGTTTGTGTGGCCGAGCGTAGGAATCTGGTGCTTTGTGTAGTAACCTTTTGTGTCGATCACCGTCCATTACCTGGGAGTGTAGTTCATGTGACTGCTGTGTAACAGTAGGTAGAGAGAGAGAGAGAGAGAGAGAGAGAGAGAGAGAGAGAGAGAGAGAGAGAGAGAGAGAGAGACAGAGAGAGAGACAGAGAGAGATGATAAAGAACATAATGCCCTTTATGTACAACAACAAATCTTTTAATGATATGAATTAATGTCAAATACGTCGCTTCATGAAGAATATACGAGTCTTTGTCAAAATATGTTTTCTTCATTACACAAAGTTTTAAACATGAAATCATTTTCAAACACATTTTCACGTACGTTTTTCTTCAATAAAGTGTGCGACTAAAAGAGAGTTTTCAACTGAGCTAAAGAGGGAAATAATAGAAAGTATAGACTATACAAGTAGAAACTATTACAGCGCAAAGATTTCTGATATAAATCATTCTTCACTAAGAACCAAGTTATCAAGAGCTAAAAGTGTGAAAACAAACCAGTTTGTTTTTCCTCCTGCTGAATGTGAGTGGTTGGATACTGTGAACTAACTTCAGTTACGCTCCACAAAATTGTAGTCACACTTAACATTATCCTTTGCTTGTTCTTTTAGTGGACTTGTGTCCGTGACTGACGCCTCCAACGCTATAAAAAATCTTGAAAACAAAAACTGTAACCCCTCATGCCATACACGTCCCAAAATTCCAAGTTCACCAGACGATCCAAATGACACCGAACTTTTCGCAGTCTCAGCTGACACATAACACGACTGGCGTCTGAAACGTATGTAATTTCTATATGTATTATTTCTCAGCTTCATAAATAGTATCATGATGTACCTCTTAATTTATATCAGAATTGGTATGATACAGAGATACATATGAAAAAGTCAATGAAAATTCCGTATGGTCAAAGTCTTGTAGTGAGGCAATACGGTTATAAAGGACTGACCATCACATCATGGGGAATGTAAACAATGGATGACTTCATATTTGTATCTTCAACACTCACCTCAAGACGATGGAAAGGTATTTACATCTTCCTTTCATCCCCGTAGAATACAACTCGTTATCAACTCGTTATCCTCTTTTATCTGAGTGGAGTGGGTGACGAGAACTAATTTGAAGGGCAAGCGGGCGGTGAAAAGGCCAGACAGGGATGAAATATGGAAGGGCCTGAGAGAATTATGGCGCGGGAGAAAGCTGAAATATTGACCAGGAAACCTAGTTCGTTCAGCTGTGTTAACTCCGTGATAAACCCACAGATGGACTCATTAGTAAGAAAGATCTTTTACCTCCCCCCCTCCCCCACCCCGCACCCCATCCCAAGGCTGGAACGTAGAAAAGAGAAATGATTGCGCAGTTCTTGAGTTCAGCTGAAAGCAAAAATAATTTATTTTATCTTATCTTCCAGAATGAGATTAGAGGGAGATATCGCACTGCATATACAGAGTTCTTAGGAAAGATAGACAATATTTCTCTGACTTGGTAAGGGAGGCTCTCGCCCAGAACGAAGGCTGCGTAGGAGGAGAGCAGACGACTCTACCGGCCCTCATTATGGTGGTCATCCTGAGTCTGAAGATCCAGTGACGTCGGTAAGGGGAAATGTTGAGGGAATGCTGCTAGAGGAAACAGTACGCTTGATCACTGAATTGAGTTGCTGTTTTATATAGTAAGTTTCATTGTTCTCGACTTGGAACAGTAAAAAAGTGAAATAAGAATTGCTGTCACGGGAGTCTTTACTTTGATCAGTTAACGAGAGAGAGATAGAGAGAGAGAGAGA
Source organism: Panulirus ornatus (assembly GCF_036320965.1). Classification (NCBI taxonomy): domain Eukaryota; kingdom Metazoa; phylum Arthropoda; class Malacostraca; order Decapoda; family Palinuridae; genus Panulirus; species Panulirus ornatus. The sequence goes on along the minus strand of NC_092236.1, from coordinate 1,408,996 downwards.
GAGAGAGAGAGAGAGAGAGAGAGAGAGAGAGAGAGAGAGAGAGAGAGAGAGAGAGAGAGAGAGAGAGAGAGAGAGAGAGAGAGTGGGTGGAGGAGGGGGTAGAATAGAGATCAGACAGGTAGCCTCAGAAACCAGGTTCATGACTTACGGTCAGCAAGAGACAGCAGTTTTAGTAGTTTCAAAATACAGACCCAGCCTCCCTTGCTACTTTCCCAGGGCCAGCCGCCTCTCGCCTTTTCTATCCTTCTCGGTATCCGTCACAGCACATGACATAAATCCGGTTCATAGCATGCAGTTTGATTTCACTGTACACTAGATGGGATTGCATGCCAGCTAAACGGGTCTCCAGAACAGATTATGGGTTCACATAACACCAAATGAGTCAGCAGGACTAAGATGGGTTTACGATACACAGAAGGGTTATACAGTGCAGATGCGTTGACAGTCTACCATAGGGGCTCGCTAAATGAGTTTACATTCCGCTAAATGACTTCAGTAAACACCAAATAGATTCAACGTACTATAAAGAGGTTCATAGGAAATAAATCGCACTATACAGTAAACTAACTTGCATCAAAGAACCTTACATTATTGGAACCATGCTAATCCATTTCACACCCCAAAGAACAGGCTCTAAACAGAGTCACCTGACCCTGAAGGGAATTAGAACACACTAAATAATCTAAGATTACGTTATATAAGTCTAAAGCACCACTTAAGATTTCAACGTTCTTTAAATTCACCTCACTTATGAATGGGAATACACCCACTAAAACAGTTCACGTCACATAAAGTTGATAACCTAATAAACAAGTTACACATATAATGATTAAGGTCAGCACACTAATTAAGCTCAAATTTCACCGAATAAGATGGCAGCCGCAGCTCACTAGATAACATAACTGGACATTAAATGAATCTTTACTACACAGAGAATAAGTTGCATAAGGTCACAGCAAGCTAGATAACTTTACGTAATAGTAGATTATCATCATTGCTAAACCTATTATCATTATCATTATAATAATCATTATTATCATTACTATCATTATTATAATTTGTCGCTGTCTCCCGCGTTATCGAGATAGCGCAAGGAAACAGACGAAAGAATGGCCCAACCCATCCACATACACATGTATATAGATACACGTCCACACACGCAAATATACATACCTATACATTTCAACGTATACATTATATATATATATATATATATATATATATATATATATATATATATATATATATATATATATATATATATATATATATATATATATATATATATATATATATATATATATATATATATATATATATATATATGTATATATATTATATATATATATATTATATATATATATATATATATATATATTTATATATATATATATATATTTTTTTTTCATACTATTCGCCATTTCCCGCGATAGCGAGGTAGCGTTAAGAACAGAGGACTGGGCCTTTGAGGGAATATCCTCACCTGGCCCTCTTCTCTGTTCCCTCTTTTGGAAAATTGAAAAAAAAAAAACCGAGAGGGGAGGATTTCCAGCCCCCCGTTCCCTTCCCTTTTAGTCGCCTTCTACGACACGCAGGGAATACGTGGGAAGTATTCTTTCTCCCCTATCCCCAGGGATAATATATATATATATATATATATATATATATATATATATATATATATATATATATATATATATATATATATATATATGTATATATATATATATATATATATATATATATATATATATATATATATATATATATATATATATATATATATATATATATATATATATATATATATATATATATATATATATATATATACAGACATATTCATATATACACATATGTACATAATCCATACTTGCTGCCTTTATTCATTCTCGTCGTCACCCCGCCACACATGAAATGACACCCCTCTCCCCCCGCACGCGCGCAAGGCAGCGCTAGGAAAAGACAACAAAGGCTGTATTCTTTCCCACTCAGTCTCTAGCTGTCATGTATAATGCATCGAATCCACAGCTCCCTTTCCACATCCAGGCCCCACGAAACTTTCCATGGTTTACCCCAGACGCTTCACATGCTCTGGTTCAATACATTGACCACGTCGACCCCGGTATACTACATCGTTCTAATTCACTCTATTCCTTGCACACCTTTCATCCTCCTGCATTATTGTTATCATTATTATTATCATTGTTATCATTGCTATCATTATCATTATCATAATTATCATCATTATCATTATCATTATTATTATCATTATTATTATTATTATTATCATTATTATTATTATTATTATCATTATTATTATTATTACTATCATTATTATCATTATTATTATTATCATTATTATTATTATCATTGTGATTATTATCATAATCATTATTATCATTATTATCATTATTATCATTTATTATCATTATTATTATTATTACTATCATTATTATCATTATTACTGCTATCATTATCATTGTTATTATTATCATTATCATTATCATCATCACTATCATTATAATTATTGTTATTATTATTATTTTTATTATTATTATTATTATTATTATTATTATTATTATTATTATTATTATTATTATCATTATTATTATTATTATTACCATTATAATTAATATTATTATTATCATCATTATTATCATCATTATCATTATTATCATTATTTTAATCATCATTATTATCATTAATGTTATTATTATTATTATGAGTTTGGTAAAGTGTGTCAAAGAAGAAAGTTAAGAGTAAATGTGAATAAGAGCAAGGTTATTAGGTACAGTAGGGTTGAGGGTCAAGTCAATTGGGAGGTAAGTTTGAATAGAGAAAAACTGGAGGAAGTGGAGTGTTTTAGATATCTGGGAGTGGATCTGGCAGCGGATGGAACCATGGAAGCGGAAGTGGATCATAGGGTGGGGGAGGGGGCGAAAATTCTGGGAGCCTTGAAGAAAGTGTGGAAGTCGAGAACATTATCTCGGAAAGCAAAAATGGGTATGTTTGAAGGAATAGTGGTTCCAACAATGTTGTATGGTTGCGAGGCGTGGGCTATGGATAGAGTTGTGCGCAGGAGGATGGATGTGCTGGAAATGAGATGTTTGAGGACAATGTGTGGTGTGAGGTGGTTTGATCGAGTAAGTAACGTAAGGGTAAGAGAGATGTGTGGAAATAAAAAGAGCGTGGTTGAGAGAGCAGAAGAGGGTGTTTTGAAATGGTTTGGGCACATGGAGAGAATGAGTGAGGAAAGATTGACCAAGAGGATAATATGTGTCGGAGGTGGAGGGAACGAGGAGAAGTGGGAGACCAAATTGGAGGTGGAAAGATTGAGTGAAAAAGATTTTGTGTGATCGGGGCCTGAACATGCAGGAGGGTGAAAGGAGGGCAAGGAATAGAGTGAATTGGATCGATGTGGTATACCGGGGTTGACGTGCTGTCAGTGGATTGAATCAGGGCATGTGAAGCGTCTGGGGTAAACCATGGAAAGCTGTGTAGGTATGTATATTTGCGTGTGTGGACATATGTATATACATGTGTATGGGGGTGGGTTGGGCCATTTCTTTCGTCTGTTTCCTTGCGCGACCTCGCAAACGCGGGAGACAGCGACAAAGCAAAAAAAAAAAAAAGAAAAAAAATTATCATTATTATTATTATTATCATTATTATTATTATAATTATTATTATTATTATTTTTATCATTATTATCATTATTATTATTATTATTACTACTATTATTATTATTATTATCATTATTATTATTATGATTATCATTATTATCATCATCATTATCATCATTATTATTATCATCATTATTATCATTATATTCATTATCGTTATTGTAGCTGTTGTTTTTGTTATGATCTTTCATTTTAAGTTGTTCTTGTTGGTATCATTATGACTACGTTAATCACCAGATGTACCAATCACTTACCTTCCTCTTTCCCTACCAAAAATCACTTTCCTTCCTTATTCTTTATCGTTAATTTCATTTCATTTTTCTTCTTTCCTGAAATCTTTCCTCTTACCTGTCTTCCCGTCTCTTTCGTCTCGTGCCCTTACCCCCTGGCTGGGCACTGCGTAACACGGGAGCCTCGCGAAGCCGCTACCTCGACTTGCAAGAACCATGGTTTTAATCGGATATTTACGACTCGAGTGGCCCCAGCACGCCACGGCCTCGACGGCGGCCTTCTGGTGCGTGACATGCCTGGAATTCCTGGAACTTGTTCCGGAGTTCCAGGTTGTGGCCTCTGCTAGCCCCTACAGTGTGGAAGAGTCGTTAAGTCACTGGACCAAGGACTAAGTCTCTTCATTAACATAACCAGGTTGGGAGTGTGTTGTAGAATGTTGTAGAGGGAAAGCTATTCCATGACCTCTCAGGTGTAGGTCAAGAGTAATTTCCAAGAGTTCGAGCGGTTAGAACGAGTTGTTTGACTTCTCATGGTGAACTCAGAGTAGGGATGCTTCATGGTTTAAGAGTTTCAGAATGCATCATTTTCAACACTCAGTCCCAAGTTGTCTGATATTGAGTCTTTTCAGGGAGCGGTAGGAATAACGGTCAATGTAGATACGTTCATGAATAAGGATTAGTTCCAGAATGCCTCAGGAATGGCTTTAGAATGGTTCAGGAGCAAGAGTTAACTCTTGCTCGTCTGAGGGGATAGGAGCCAGTTCTGGAACGTTGGAACAAAAACAGGGAAATTCAATAGGTCTCTGGTTGGCTGCCACCTCCAACTGCCTTATTAATAACCTGGCGGGTTTAGTGGACACCCTGTCAGAGTGCTCGAAATTTGCTATGATCCTCAGTTGTCATGATGACAACTGCGGAGAAAATATAGATAAACAAATTTATGGTAAGATGAAGACAGTCTTGATGTAGAAATTCATATGCAAAGTGCTGTGGTGTGAGAGAATGTTGTACTCTTGGATATGAATTCAGGAAGTTTATGTAACTAAGAGTCCAGAAATCTTTGACGTAATCAATAGCATACAAGTATGAGTAAAGGGCGGAGAGTAGTTGCACTAGACACATTTAGTTAGTTTTACTTATAGGTCACAATGTTGGATATTTTGTTAATTTAGATATAATGATATCCGAAGTTTTTTGATTGATAACTATTCTATCATCGTCAATATCTGATGGATATCAAGAATTCAAAAATCTTTATATTGAAATCGCAAAAGACACAAAAAATCTTTGAGGTATGTAGATATTTTCTCTGGCCAGAAAGCATTCGCTGGCACTCGTAAACGGGAACTTTATTCAGAAGTTTAAGACTGATATCCTCATGTTAGTTTTATTTACCTGAGAGATCTGCGGAAGAAGGGTATATCTGGTAACGTTATGAACGTGTTTCATAATTTTTCCCTCGGAGTAGTTCAGTCTTATTAATTATCGTCAGGATAAATACATTCATTTCTAAAAACACTAAAGCACATTCAACGGAAGCAGAGGAAAACTTTCTTAAGTTATGATACGATAATCATGATTTCCGGTAAGTTGCCAGAGAAGCAAAGTAGATGAACAATCTCTTTCCCTCTCTCGGATGATGTATTGAAGGTCGCTTGCATGATGTTTGGAGAAGGTAAAGAAGAGAACGTGATCTGTGACGCTTTATGACACAGATTGCAAGTTTGCACGTTAATCGTGTCTAGTCAACGGCAGCAAAGAAACCGAGTTGCAGACCCGATCAATTACCTGACAAGACGATGGGTTGGCTCCATCTGCCTGGCTGGGTCCCCAGGCGTCCCTCCTGAGATCTGATTTAGTCGTCGCGTTCCTGTGGCAAACTGAAGAGCAACGAATGTAACTCGAGTTGTCTGAAATACAGAAAATCTTGAAGTAAATTCTTAGATTTGCTATTGTGATGTTGAAAAGAGAGAACCTGAAAGTATACTCTGTTCTCTTATATTGGTGTTAATACATCATGAGTAAACCTAACATCATGCCATGCTTTACTACGTCCTGTGTTTTATTGAGCCTGAGTTGCTATGTTACAGTAATTCTCACTGGATTGTATTTCTTTTGACATTACAAGTCAAGACGTATATTGTCTTCGTCATCTTGTCTTACACTTTTGTGTTCTTATGACAAACATTCCGTCACGTTTACAGTTCTACGACACTGAAGATAAACATCTGTGTTATTACCAGTGGTATGGTTACAAGATTGTTAACCCTGGAGATGATAATGATAATAATGATAATACAATAAAAATGATAATAATAATGATGATGATAATAATGATAATAATGATAATACAATAAAAATGATAATAATAATGATGATGATAATAATGATAATAATGATAATAATAATAGTAATGATAACAATGATTATAACAAAAATAATAACAATATGATAATATTGATATCATCGTCATCATTATTATTATCATTATCATTATCATTATTATCATTATTATTATAATCATTATTATTACTATTATTATTATTATTATTATTATTATTATTATTATTATTATTATTATTATTATTATCATTATCATCATTATCATTATTATTATCATTATTATTATTATTAGTATTATTATTATTATCATTATTATTATCATTATTAATATTATTATTAGTATTATTTTTATTATTATCATTATCATTATTATCATTATTATTATTATTATTATTATTTTTATTATCATTATCATTATCATTATTATTATCATTATTATTATTATTATTATTGTTATTATTATCATCATTATTATTATCATTATTATCATTATTATTATTGTTATTATTATCATCATTATTATCATAACTATGATTATCATAGCTATCATTGACATCATTTTTTCTTTATGGTAACCGAGATGAATCAGGGAAAACATGCCCTCGCCAAGGACATCTCTGAAAAAAATGAAAGCTGAGCGTGAGAAAAATAGTGAATAAATCTAAGAGAGCTTCAGAGGCGTTTAAAGACCTGCCTCTTGAAGCAGAGAAGTTATAGAAATCTGGAAACACGAAGATCACGGAGGACAGAAAGAGATGGTTAAAGTGATGTGTAGCATTAACGAGATGAAAGATCACTGACTGTAATCTGGCTAAGAGAGTGGGCAGTAAAATACCCATCCCAGGGATGAGGGTAGTACTGCTGCATACTGGGGAATACACACATCTATCTACAGCTCCTAAACGACACTGCAGCTTTAGCGACACAGATTTTGTTATGTTGATTACGTGGAGTTGCTAGGAAAGAGTGGAGGGTATGGTTCTGCCTAACGGTATTACAAAGGTGGAACTGTAATATTTTGAAATTCAACAAACTGATACGGGTAATATCTATAAAGAGTTATAAGTTGATATCGCTTTTTCATTGTTGGCTTTAACAAGATTACTGTTTCCCTATCATGAGATGCAACACAGATCCAAAAGAGGTATGGTCAGTGCGAGAAAGAGAACAGTTATCTAAGCAAGGAGGAGAGAGAAAGTTAAGCTGAGATCTAATGTAGAAATGGAAGAGAGTAGAAGATAAGACAGAACCTTGAAGGACACCGCTGTTGATAGGAAAAGGTAGGGAAAGTCTTTCCATCACCGACATCTGCACTGGACCAACCATAGAGGAAGCTTTACGTCAAAAAACAGAGAAGAAAAAGCTAAGGAAGGAAATCGAGAAAGCAAATACTTGTCCCATACCCTGTCAAATGATTTGTAGATATCGAAGACTACGATAAAAGATTCATCAAAATCCCTGAAAGAGAAGAACCAAGAGGTGAATTGCATAAGAGAAATTCCCAGTAGACCTACCAACGCGAAAGCTGTGCTGGCGTTAAGAAAAAATGGGAATGGGATTTAAGTGTGTGGGAGAGTAATAGTTAATGAGAGTTTCAAAGACACTGGGGACAAGAGACGTTAGAACAATGGGTAGAAAGGGCAAGAAGGGTTCCTTTTCTAGGGATGGTGTGAAGCGTTCGAGAAGAAGGAAAAAATTGAAACGAAACAGGCGATCAAGTGTTGGAGCTGATTCAGATGGAAACTCCCTTCAGACTCGAAGAGGTATGACATCTGAGCCATAAAACCAGCGTATCTGAAGTTAAGAAAGTATTTGTAAGATCCTCTGTAAGGAAAATATAGTAGAGGCACAGGTTTGATGAAAGAAAATGGGAGAGTAGGACTGGACATGGAAGTAGAGTTAGAGGAGAATAATATACCGAAGAGAAGCTTTATCATTTAGAGTTACCTGCAGATTAATCGGGCCGAAAAAGAGGTGGAAAGGCTTGACCACAAAAGTTATGGAAGAAGCTTTTGGTAGAAGGAACTATTCGTAAAAGTTGAATTGGCAAATATTCTTTGCACTGACTCCTAACAGAAAAGAAATCATTGTAGGATTCAGGGGAATAGAAGTGCTTCGTGGCCAGTACTCCCTGCCCCTGATGCGACGGACATTAGAACAAGAATTATCAAAGTTACCTCAGCTACACGGTAAGCACAGCTGGAGGCGTCCCGGCAGTACCGATCCCAAGGAGAATTAGTAAGATATCTATGCAAAGGTGACCACTGAGCTCTCCCAGAGTACTGCAGTTGGCCTCCAGAGTAAATAGTGGGTGGACGTCCCTGGTCGGATGTGAACTGTGATATGAATTATAGCATTGATGTTATTGTTATCATTATAATACAGATAAAATTGCAATTTACATTCTGAATGTGATCTCTCTGTCCACATTTTGTCGTTCAAGGAACAGGTTAACACATAAAGGTTAGAGACAGGTCAACACGTGAAAGTTAGATACCAGATCAACACATGGATGTAAGAAACCAGGTCAATAGATGAAGGTCATAGAAACCTTGATGAAAGAAAAAAGATTCCCTTCAATCCCCCTACCCAGAGCGTCTCTTTCCCAGGCAAGGTTTACCCCGCAGTTCTCTCCTTCCCTCCTCTCCTTAGCTCTTTTATGTAACAGGATGGCTAGAGGAAAGGAAGAGAGATGGGACATGGGAAGCGATAGTTCACATAAAAGAGAAGAAGTCTCTCCCTTCCTACCCATCCCAGCTCCGTTCCTCTTTCCCTCCCTCCCTCCGTATCTACTCTTTCTCCCTTTCACCTGTTTTCTTTCCATTTAGGTTGTCAACAGGGAAAAAGGAAGGGGGTGGATAGACGAAAGTGCAATAATGGAATATTCCGGTTCTTTCCTTTTCATCCCCTAGTCCCTCCCTTTCTCTCTGCCAGCCCACTTTTTACTCTTCCCCTCCTCCCTCTCCCCTAGCCCTTCCTGCCTCCCTTCCTGCCCTAGTTCCCTCTCTCCCTCCCACCCTATCCAGGCACCCTTCCTTCCTATCCCTACTCTCTCCCCAGGACACATCACTGACTCCATTAGCCCATCATTCTTTCCTTTACTCTTGTACTTTTCCTCTTCCTTTATAATCTTATGCTTTCTCTTTCTCTTCTTCCACTCTTCCTATTTTTCAAGACCCAAAACCTCTCCCCACACCTGGCCCGTGTAGAGGATTATGGGGTTGATGGAGCGCTGCCGAACCCTGGCCCTGTGTGGAGGAATGTGGGGTTGGTGGACCACTACGGTCCCTTGGCCTTGTGTGGAGGAATGTGGGGTTGGTGCAGCGCTGCAGACCTCTGGCTCCATGTGGAAGAATGTCGGGTTGATGGGGCGCTGTGGACCTCCTGCCCCATATGTATGAATATGGAGTTGTGGGGCGCTGAGGACCCCTGGCCCCATGTGGAGGAATGTGGGGTTGGTGTAGCGCTGCAGACCCCTGGCCTAGTGTAGAGGAATGCGGGGTTGGTGGAACACTGCGGACCCCTGGCCCCATGTGGAGGAATGTGGGGTTGGTGGAGCGCTACGCACCAGAGAGAATGTTTCCTCTCACTTGATTACCCAGGTATCTGAGGCATCCCGGCCGCCGAGCCAACTTAATGAGCTCTCTTAAGACCATTAAACAAGACCAGTTGCTGGTTGAGTCACAAGACCAGGTTCTCCAGGATGTGCTGGGAAATATGGAGAAGAGGCTTGATAAATCTGAGCCTGGAAGACCTTAGCTAAACACATCGTATATGACTGTTAGTCAGGGTAAATTGCCTGAACAACTTCATAAGGATGTGTTAACGCCTTGAGAATAATGACTGAACACCCTGAACATGATAAATGAACGGACTTTAGTAAAGTGGCAAAACGCCCTGACTAGAATGAATGATCATCTTGAGTGCGACTGCTGAACACCCTAGATACAGCTACTGAATGTCCAGAAAGCACTTAGTGCATCTGTTGAACACCTTTTATATGGTGATGAACGCCCTGTATACAATGCTTAACGACCCATGCAATGACTACCTGCATTGAGGGATCGAACACCTTAGGTAAGGTGACAAACAATCCGGGGATGATAACTCCCAGCGATAAACATTGTGCACAGTGAGCAATTGCCACAGTCATCAAAGTGAAAGAGTTAAATGCTAAGATCCTACATTCCAATACGTCATCTCCTGAGGGGTCCTAAACTCCACGACCAGCTCCCCTATCTTAGTCCTTTGTAACTGTTTCAGGTTTCCTTTGCCGCATTCAGGCTCAGTAAAATGTAAATCAGCCAACGATCTATTAGGAAATTTGTCATAAAAAGATTCTGAATAGGTAGTAGTATTCTGCTGGTAGAATGAGTGAAAAACAAATGTAAAATTGCTTCCATCCATTCAGGCCCACAGGGACATATTCCGTCAATGTCAAGCTCATTGTGGGATAATCTGAATCATAAACTTTTTCTCTGGAGTTCTGTTATCTTCACACAACACTGAGCAAGAGGATGAGGGTATCAGGCGCTGCCGTGTTACGACCTGAGGTACTACTACCAGATACAAGACACAGGCACTGGACTCGGGTTACCTGTCAGCACTCGTAGTGACACAAGTTATCATAGGGAGTAACTAAACTGTTGAGACAAGGGATCACAGATCCTATCTGAGGGACAGAAGGGGTAAATGGGGCTTAGTATGAGCATGTACGAGGTAAAAGAGACAATGGAAAACATATGAAGGTAGTGAGAGGTCAGTAGAGGCAGCGAGAGGTAAACTGAAGCCTTGAGAGGTAAGTAGAGGCAGTGGAAGGTCAGCAAAGGCAGTCAGAGGTCACTTAGGGGTTACCTGAAGATCTGAGCCAGTAAAACGTAGTTTGAGACAGTGTAAGTCAATAAAGGCAGGAAGGGGTCAGAATGCAGGGTCAGTCATGAAATCTGGTCGTGATATCTCAGCGACCCATGGCCGTAAGAGGAAACCTTCAAACATCAAAAAGAGATTTCCGGCGGCGAAACGGCACTCTTAGCCTAGAAAAGTTGACCCAAGACGGTTCATAAGGCAGAAATGACAATTCTATATTGCCGGCTTCCAGGTCGCCTTGTACTCTGCAAAAACAATATTTCAGCATAAGGTGACCTTTTCACTTCCCGTTAGACCACCTAACCCAGCAACGATCACAGGGGTAAACTAGCCAACTCTTAGCAGGGAAGCTGAGGTACTGGCCGAAGAATCTGGACTAAAACAGTTCCATCATGTTCCATTCACCACTCACTCCTCTCACCCCATCTGGGTAAGAGTCCTACGACGCTCAACTTTCCAAACGTGTGACGCACTACAGCTCAGAGTGACACATGCCAGATGCCCTTGAGGAAGGGGATTTTTTTTTCTTACTCTCCCATAGTCAATGAACGACCGTTGTTATACGAACTCCAGTCACTATATGACCCGACGTAACTTTACTACGTTTCCTCCAATCACTGCACAATCCTTAATGACTCTGTATCTCTTAGTCACATGTCCCTCACTCATCATGCACTATTCGAACTTCACTCGCTATACAGCCTACAGAGTTATGTCTTTAAGATAATGATAGAAACAATAAAGCACGTAAACTAATGTACACACCCACTGTATCTATTAGGCTGTCTTTCTGTGTTTCCTTTTTAAGCCACATGTCCGTCTGCCAAGCAAAGCATATATTTCACCACTTTTCCAATGTATAGACTTCTTTACTTCTTTGTCAGCTAAGTATCAGTTTGTCAGCTCATCATCCGTAAAAGTGTTTGCCTGCTGCTCTATAGCCTTGCCTCAGAGAGATAATGAAACATTTGTAAACATTCCAGTATTAAGAAAATGAAATCATAGGACGTGATGAGAACGAGCGAATCGCTGCATAAAAGAATGAATGCAATCAAGATCTGAAGAAACTATATCGAAAAATAAACTTTTTTCGTGTTGGTATCATGCTTCACCATTTACCGGGCACCGGGTCGCTGGGTTATGATGATTCATTGTTGTGGTTGCGTATTGTAGTTTCTGACTGTTGTTTGTTGTGGTAGTACGTTTGGTGCTTTCGCTCTTCCACAGAAACACCAAAATTTATTGTCTAGACCAAAACTGAAGACACGCTATGCTGTAACTTATAACAGGAGACTAAATTGTCCTCCTCCATCCACCCGAGAAATCGGGCAAAAACGTACACCTGCCGCATGACCATAAACCTTACCCAGAGAGTAACAACACCTGAACCCAACCCAGGAGGTTGATAGATCCTTCCAACTCACCCTAAGAGATCAGAAACCTAACCGAGCTACTCCAAGAGACCAAAATAATCTCTCAACCACACTAGCTGATCACAAACCCTTTCAGGCAGTCCAACGAAGGATTGCGATCGTCCATTACATGCAGGAGAAGTGATGGTATCTGGGTAAGACTGCTTGCGTCGCATCCTCGGTTCTTGATAACGTCAGCAATGAATGTTATGATAAATGTTGTACGTGGGGTAGCAGGGGAGAAGCTGGGAGGAGGTGAGATGGAGCAGAATTACAGTTGAGAGGGAAGGAAGAGAATAAGGGAAGGAGCCGACTACTTGTATGTTGATGGGACGAGTTCTTGTGGATGCAGTCATTATCCACAGACACGAATGTTAAGTATTCCAAAATCAAGAATATATATATATATATATATATATATATATATATATATATATATATATATATATGTATATATATATATATATATATATATATATATATATATATAATTTTTTTTTTCTTTTGCTTTGTCGCTGTCTCCCGCGTTTGCGAGGTAGCGCAAGGAAACAGACGAAAGAAATGGCCCAACCAACCCCCATACACATGTATATACATACACGTCCACACACGCAAATATACATACCTACACAGCTTTCCATGGTTTACCCCAGACGCTTCACATGCCCTGATTCAATCCACTGACAGCACGTCAACCCCGGTATACCACAACGATCCAATTCACTCTATTCCTTGCCCTCCTTTCACCCTCCTGCATGTTCAGGCCCCGATCACACAAAATCTTTTTCACTCCATCTTTCCACCTCCAATTTGGTCTCCCACTTCTCCTCGTTCCCTCAACCTCCGACACATATATCCTCTTGGTCAATCTTTCCTCACTCATTCTCTCCATGTGCCCAAACTATTTCAAAACACCCTCTTCTGCTCTCTCAACCACGCCCTTTTTATTTCCACACATCTCTCTTACCCTTACGTTACTTACTCGATCAAACCACCTTACACCACACATTGTCCTCAAACATCTCATTTCCAGCACATCCACCCTCCTGCGCACAACTCTATCCATAGCCCACGCCTCGCAACCATACAACATTGTTGGAACCACTATTCCTTCAAACATACCCATTTTTGCTTTCCGAGATAATGTTCTCGACTTCCACACATTCTTCAAGGCTCCCAGGATTTTCTCCCCCTCCCCCACCCTATGATCCACTTCCGCTTCCATGGTTCCATCAGCTGCCAGATCCACTCCCAGATATCTAAAACACTTCACTTCCTCCAGTTTTTCTCCATTCAAACTCACCTCCCAATTGACTTGACCCTCAACCCTACTGTACCTAATAACCTTGCTCTTATTCACATTTACTCTTAACTTTCTTCTTTCACACACTTTACCAAACTCAGTCACCAGCTTCTGCAGTTTCTCACATGAATTAGCCACCAGCGCTGTATCATCAGCGAACAACAACTGACTCACTTCCCAAGCTCTCTCATCCACAACAGACTTCATACTTGCCCCTCTTTCCAAAACTCTTGCATTCACCTCCCTAACAACCCCATCCATAAACATATATTCTTTTTTTTTTTTATATACTTTGTCGCTGTCTCCCGCGTCTGCGAGGTAGCGCAAGGAAACAGACGAAAGAAATGGCCCCCCCCCCCATACACATGTATATACATACGTCCACACACGCAAATATACATACCTACACAGTTTTCCATGGTTTACCCCAGACGCTTCACATGCCTTGATTCAATCCACTGACAGCACGTCAACCCCGGTATACCACATCGCTCCAATTCACTATTCCTTGCCCTCCTTTCACCCTCCTGCATGTTCAGGCCCCGATCACACAAAATCTTTTTCACTCCATCTTTCCACCTCCAATTTGGTCTCCCTCTTCTCCTTGCTCCCTCCACCTCCGACACATATATCCTCTTGGTCAATCTTTCCTCACTCATCCTCTCCATGTGCCAAAACCACTTCAAAACACCCTCTTCTGCTCTCTCAACCACGCTCTTTTTATTTCCACACATCTCTCTTACCCTTACGTTACTCACTCGATCAAACCACCTCACACCACACATTGTCCTCAAACATCTCATTTCCAGCACATCCATCCTCCTGCGCACAACTCTATCCATAGCCCACGCCTCGCAACCATACAACATTGTTGGAACCACTATTCCTTCAAACATACCCATTTTTGCTTTCCGAGATAATGTTCTCGACTTCCACACATTCTTCAAGGCCCCCAGAATTTTCGCCCCCTCCCCCACCCTATGATCCACTTCCGCTTCCATGGTTCCATCCGCTGCCAGATCCACTCCCAGATATCTAAAACACTTCACTTCCTCCAGTTTTTCTCCATTCAAACTCACCTCCCAATTGACTTGACCCTCAACCCTACTGTACCTAATAACCTTGCTCTTATTCACATTTACTCTTAACTTTCTTCTTCCACACACTTTACCAAACTTAGTCACCAGCTTCTGCGGTTTCTCACATGAATCAGCCACCAGCGCTGTATCATCAGCGAACAACAACTGACTCACTTCCCAAGCTCTCTCATCCCCAACAGACTTCATACTTGCCCCTCTTTCCAAAACTATATATATATATATATATATATATATATATATATATATATATATATATATATATAGATAGATAGATAGATAGATAGATAGATAGATAGATAGATAGATAGATAGATATAGATATATATATATATACATATATATATATATATATATATATATATATATATATATATATATATATATATATATATATATATATATATATATATATATATATATATATATATATATCTTTTCTTTTTCTTTCATACTATTCGCCATTTCCCGCGTCAGCGAGGTAGCGTTAAGAACAGAGGACTGGGCCTCTGAGGAAACATCCTCATCCAGCCCCCTTCTCTGTTCCTTCCTTTGGAAAAAAAAAAAAAGAAAAAAAAAAAAAAAGGTAGAATAGAGTATTCCAAAATGAACTGCGGTCAGTGGTCATATTTGTACCCGTGTGTGTGATGTGTCTGGTGGTCTGTGCTGTGCAAGTCCTTGTGTTGTTTCAGGGAACCAGTTCAGGACGAGACCGTGGCTCATGTCGGGTGGTTGGTTCTGTACGAGTCCGTGTATCATGCCAGGTGCTCCGTGGTGTAGGGTTCCGTTTGTTGTGTTGGTGCTGTACAAGTCCGTACGTTATGTCTGGTGGTCTGAGCTCCACGGGCTCATGTTTTGCTCCGGGTGGTCAGTGCCGTCATCGCTGGTGTTGCTGGAAGGACTTAAACGGCCAGGATGAAGCAGCTCTTGATAGCAAGTCGAGTAACAGCCAAACAGTCTGACTTCACTGTTCATGCTGAAGTCCACTACCACAGTCACTCTCCACACTAATTTTCATTATCAATTGGTGGTTTTCCTGTAGTGAACGCGATACACCTGTCTAATGGGAATTTCGCTGCACAAGTGAAGAACGATATAGCGGGTAGAGAACTATCACGTCATAATGTATAATTAAGGAATTACACACAATCCGAACAATCCTCATCTTTGTGTCTTTGATAAATTATACTACAAAGTTACATTTCAAAATATTCGTAACATCATTTATGTGCACTGATTTCTTTTCATGTGTTCCACTAAGCTTCATTCGCTAACTTTCTAATGTCTTTATTACTAAATATTGTCTACTTGTCCAGTGGTAACCTGGTATATGTTAAGCAAAGCTGACAAGTAAATATGTTAATCTAATTATCATTAACGAATTTTGTATTACCTTTATCAGTGATGATATCCACCTTGATCGACCTTGACTGCCTCTGCCTTGCACCCGTCACATGAGGTGACGACCACCCTGACCTGTGACCAGGTACATCTCAACGCTAATCTATTCTCCTGAATTCGAGAATGCCCATCATCACCCACAAAGGTTGAATTGAATTATAACTAACAAATATTAAGAGTCATACTTCTTACCTTCTAGACCAGTGGTGTTCATTCCAGAAATTCCAGTCGCCACAGCAAAATTTTCACTAGATTTCAGCTTATTGACAATGATGGTATTCAAAAGGTATTCTTGGATGTAAATGGGGTTTTACCCTCATAAGAAAATATATTTTCTTTCTGCAACGATCCTCAGATGCTGCTGAAACACAGGACGAAATACCACAAGTATTCACTTAGTACATACGCTTCCAGTAGTCCTCCTCTTGATCAACACTAAGTAAACGTCTTTATCATTATTGGTGCCGATGTGTCCTTTGTCTCGCCCTCCTCCATGACGGAAGATGAAATGAATTTCAGAACACTTCTTTTATGGCCATCTCTTCTGTAGTAACATCTATAAAGTATTCGATATTTACATTACGGCCATTATCATAAAGAACAGCCGTTGTTTACAGAACAGCCGGTATCTAGTGGATGGCATGTACCTAAGGGACCGCTGGAATGTAAGGGACGACCGGCATCTAAGGGAGTACGAAATCTAGAGGACCGCCAATATGTAAGGAACAGACAGTATCTAGAGGCGTCCGGCATCTAAGGGACGGTTGGTATTTAGGAGAGAGCCAGTATACAGGGGACGGCCGGTATCTAGGAAACTGCTGGTATCTACTAGAAAGCCAGTATCTAGAGGACAGCTAGTATCAAGGAGACAGCCTGTATCTGCAGGACAGCCGGTATCTAGGGGACAGACAGCGTCTACGGAACATTTAGTATCTAGAGAGAACACATCCATGATAATGAATACGTTGAGATGATGATGTTGAGCCGCTTGTTGATGATGAATGAATGAATGTTTGAGTCTAACCCACAGTAGTAAGGCTGGCAAGATTTCGGAGTCAGACTCACAAGGTTTGAGCAAGTGATATTTTGAAAAACTTAAAGCCGCTCATAAAACTCTCATGAAAATACTCAAAACGCTCAAGGCTGAAATTGTAGAAGAGTTTGGTGATGCTGAAAAGATGATGATGTTAAAGAGGCTAACGATGTTGAAAATGTTGGTGATATAATGGATGCTGATGATATTGAAGAGGTTGGTGATGGCGAAGATGCTAATGATTATGAACAGCCTAGTAAAGATGAAGAAACTTATAGTGCTGAAGAAGCTGGTGATGGTGATGGGCTGGTGAAACTGACTTGCACTTCTCATGAGAACTACTATATTGACAGGTATCGAAAATGAAGGCCACAGGCCGGCGGGAAGTGTGGATCAGCATCTGGCTTCAGGTTAACACTCAGGTGAAGGTATGAAAAAAAAACGAGAAAGGCGAAAAAAATATGCGGAGAAGAAAGATGATAGGAGAGAGAGAGAGAGAGAGAGAGAGAGAGAGAGAGAGAGAGAGAGAGAGAGAGAGAGAGAGAGAGAGAGAGAGAGAGAGAGAGAAGAAAGTGCGTATGATAAAAAGATACTGAAGAAAATGAAGAAAAACTGACTGACATTTAGAGAGAAGAAAACAAAAAGAAAGAAAAATGAAGAATAATGGGAATGTATGTATATTCTGTTCATCTGACGATCATAACAACACTATAGAAGAGTAACCGTGTTAGGCACATCACTAAGAACACAACAGACTGTGGTAATGTAATGGTGACGGGTGTACCTGTCGTCTGCTCTCTCGCCAATAGCCTCTTAAGTGAGCTTCTGGATCCTGCGCTGTGTGTTAAGTAATTAAGGAGATAACGAGAGATGAGATATGGATATGCTACGATTGTGGCTGACGATGGTTAAGGGTGGGAACTGGGTGGCGGATGTGGTTTACGAGTGATGGTAGGTGATTGGTGTTGGGTACTGGGGGTAGCTGCGGATGGTGGTTGGTAGGTGATGGGTATTGGGCAATGGATTTAAAGGGGTGGGTGGTGGGAAGTGGGTGCAGGTGGTAGGTGGTGGATATGGATGAGAGTTATGGGTGACGGGTATGGGTTTAGGTTGTGATTGGAGTGTGTGTGTGGGGGGGAGTTTTTTTTTTTTTGTGTGTATGTGTGGGTAGGTGGGTGGGTGGGTGATTGTGTGTGTGTGTGTGTGTGCCCATATAAATGCATCTAGTACAAATGGTTCCTTTTCTTCAAAAAACTAAAAGATGAGTCAATCTGTGATTACTGATAGTACGCGTCGTCACAAGGGGGAAGTTCCCGATTATAAAAGCTTTAGTTTCACTTGTGAGCAGCGTCGTGCGGGAGCTACAAAGCAGCGGTCGCCCACACCATCACTGCTCAACGACCGCCTCACCAACACAGTCCGAAGGTCAACATCCTGGTTTAAAACCCAGAACCTCGGGGAAGTTTACTTCCTGATTATGTAAGTAACGCAGTGGCTTGTTATCTTGAACTTTGTAATACTATTTGCCAGTCGTCCTCGTCAGTCTTACGTAATTTTGATAATGGCGAGAAGTTCGCAGACAAAATTCGCTCAGGCGGAGCACATTAACAGTAATGAGACGATGTGGCCAGATGTCTCCGTGTTGCCTTGCAGGACACGGACACACAGATAGATTGTTGGGTACACATACCATACACAGACGATGTATGCAAAATAAAGACAATGTTGTGAGCTTAGAGAAGATGCAGAGAAGATATGGACCACATTATAATTGAACATGCCAGATATAACATGATGAAAGATAGAGGCAGATAATGTGATGGGTAGATACAGTATATACAGACAGATATGAACAGACACACTGATACACAGACTAGAATATAACATTAGATTTATAGTGTTCTTCCCCGAGGTTATGTAACAGAAAGCTGAGCAGACGGAGACATGGCCACGATAAAACCTATGTGGACGTTTAGTGCTAAAAAATGTCGGTAAAGACAAGAGCTAGCGTTAGATAGATTGTTGTATGCAAATATCTACAGGTCTGGGGTTGATGAGTCCCTGATACACTCCGCTTTCACCTCTGATTTTATTCTCATTTACAAAAGTATAAAACATTCTGGGAATCTTTGCACTACACTGAGCCTGAAATACAAATGAAAACTTAACGAATAAGGAAAATAATAAGAGCAAAATGAACTCCCTGATGGATAAAGGATTGAGAGCCATTTTGAATGGGACTGAATCGTATATATCTCGCGGCAACGATGCTAACTTCAACCTGTTTCCAGAATTTATGACCCCGATTGATCCTAAGATCTGGCGACTACAGTTTTTAGTGTTGGAACATGCAACGTTGAGTCTGGGAGTTGAGGCGTGTGGCGAGTGGGCGGGCCTTGTTTATGACCGGTGCAATTGTTGCTCTTCCAAAAAAATACTTGTTAAGTTAGAAATAAAAAAGATAGTATAGTTTACATTAGAGATAGTTATACCTGATGGTGATGATGCTAGCCGAAGGAGGGGGTTGGGCTTGCGACAGGATGCCCTGGCCGATGGTGCAAATGTTCTTGAACTTGAGGCGGTGAGCTTGGCGATGACACACGTGCTTTACCAAACATACAGCTGAAGCGTTGTGAAGGAAAACATTATGAGATCTACCAGCGATGGTTTCTAGGCTGTTGTTATTGTTGTTGTTGTTGTTTTAATAACTTAGTAGTAGGTTGGTACTGAGTTTGGTGCAGCTTGGCCACAGTCGGGCTGGTAAGCCCTCAGCGACCAACTGATGTCGCTGATGGATGCCAATCTTATAAATACAATGTTTGTTTACATATCTTGTCCTCGATCTTTGCTCTGTGATGACCCTGGCAGCAACTGGGAAGGAGAATATCATCCAGTGTCGCAAGTTAAGCTGATACCAAACTTTGATTCTCAGCTAAGCTGTTGAGGAATTCTCCAGCCGTTGTCTGAACACTGTATCTTACTGTGGGATGGACGCTAAGTAAACATGTGATGTCCTCAGACGAATGGGGAAACCGCTTCATTTTTAATTACCTTAATATATTTTCTGTTTTTACATCCTTCAAATGATGGCAACATTTACAAGTACGTTCTCATACCACCAGTTTTACTGTTATATAACTGGAATATATTGTTGTACAGATAAATAGAGATATGATTAACGAATAAAGAAATGTATAGTAAGGTGAACATTTGAGATAACAAACACAATACACAAGGAGTCAGCTTCAGAATCAACAACACCCTTCGTCAACATATGTATGAACAACATCGTCAGGTCAATCCTCAGCATCAACGGCATCCTCACACTCAGGTAATACCAGCGGCTCCCCAATTTTCTTTTTCCTTTTTATTCTCTGTGTCTCAGAGTGTTTTGATGTTCATCTGCTTCGGTTACTCTGCTCATTTGTCTCGAGTCTTATGTTGGAGTTGAGTGAGATTACAAAGTCTGTGTCACATTATCTTCTATTATCACAATTACCACAACGGCCAGTAGGGCTGCCATTAATAATTTTCTCACGATCACATTGATCCTCACTACCTCCTGAGGTCACCATCACAGTGATCCCCACCCCCTCCATGGCCAACATCGTAGTATTTCTCAGTATATCCATGATCACCATCACTGTAATCAGTACATTCCATGGTCACCATCAGAGTAATCCTCACTACCTGCCTCCCCTAGTCACCATCACAGTAATCCTCATTGCCTCCTTTGTTCACCATCACTGTGGTCTTCACTATCTATCATGTTCACTGCAATCATCTTCATCAAGTGATTGCCAGTGTTTTCATGACATCCAAGATGTAAGTACCATTTTCAGTGGAGCAGTATTCATGATAACCATCAGCATTGCAACCTTCATCACCACCACCAACACCGCCTGCCCCCACAACACTCAGCCGCCACTTTCAGTGTTGCTGCCACTACCATCCACCACTTTCACCGTCGTCAGTACCACACCACTCGCAACAGCCTCCCACCATACCACCACCAACCGCAACGCCCCACCATTCTTCTTCAACAACGTCAACTTCCACTGCCCACCATCAACAACAATGCCCTACCACCCACCACCAGCAAGAACAACAGCCTCCTACTACCCACTACCACCAACAACAACGCCTCACCTCTCACCACCACCACCACCACCACCAACAACAACAACAACAACAGGGTTAGACCACAGGGATCTGAGGTTGTCATCGGTTCGTCCGGCCTGTCAGTTGACACCTTCCAAATTATCTTAATTGATATTTCCAGCAGAGAGTTATGAGGACGATAACTGGAGCGACGGGCCACCACCTGGAACACAGGGTTGAACCCACTACCAGCAGTTGCTGGAGCCCGCTGCTCCAGCAGAGCTGGCTCAGCTTGCCTCACATCTTCATCCTTGTCGAGATGATAGCAATTTAGTAACTCTAAAGGTTATAATTCTAGAGCTGCTGTACTGGTGGCAGTGGTCTTTCTGTGCAAGCTATTATGCCAAGGAAGTTGCACTCATATATATCATCATACTGTGTTATGATAATGATCAAACCTAATGAAATTAGCATAACGGTCGAGCATGTTAATAAAACTAATAGTAAGAAATATTGAGGAAATTTGAACAAAGTACTTCATCACCGCATACACCGGCGTCTTCCGACGTATTAGTTACATGATTGTTGGGAGAATGTTATGAATGTTGCTCTCTGGCACGGGCTCATATGACAAACCAAAGCAACGATGTTACAGAGCCAGTGACTGGCCGAGCAGCTGTGTCCTGGTTAGTGTAAGAACCAGTGACTGGTAGAGCAGCGGTACTCTGGTTGAATAGAAATCAATAAATCAGTGCTTATTGGATTTGAGCAGCCGTTCGACTGAAAATACGCAGTTGAGGTATTATAGATATTACAGATCTGAGAAGTCATGATAGTAACTGGTTGACTGATTATAAAAGAGTAGAAGGTCAAGGTGGGCTGAATATTCGCCCATTTGGATAACCACATGAGTGAGGTAAATATAGATAGCCAGAGTGGTAGACATACAGGAATGTTTGTTGAGTGAATATTATGGTTTATACATAATGCACTTAGTTGAACATGAAGTGATGAATAGTTACAATCATACAGTGGTTGACATAAAACTTAGCCTAGCTAACAAAAACAGAGCTGTTCTTGCTTAGCTATACACTTGTTTATGCATATTATTTACAATATTCACAATAGTATGCACAGGACAATTCTTATATCTGTTTTTACAAGCTCTCTTTGGAACAAGTCGATTCTGGTGACAAACGGTGGTCCGTAGTATCAGGGCGTCGAGGAGGAGGTCTCTGTGACGTGGGGGTGTCAGCAGTTTATTGCCAAACAGCCAGATAAGCTGCTGGTATTGCTTGGAGATGGTAAACAGGCTGAGCAAGATGAGTTCCTCTTGGAAGGTGGTGTAAGAAGAGCCCAGGATGATTCTGCATACCTATTTCTTTACTCTTTCAAGCTGGTTCTTCTGTATAGTTGTTGATAAGGCGTATTAGGCTGAGGCGTAGGCGAGATGACATAGGCATTCCTGAGCTCAGTTGGCTAAATATCTAGTAATTTCAATAAGCTGGGAAGTATAGACCGTATGAAGAAGATTTGATGAGAGTGCTGATATGACTCTTCCAGTTTAAACCGACGTCTGTAGTGAAGCCAAGAAGTTTGAAATCTCTGACTACCCGGAGTACGTCAGGGACTGTTGTGATTTCAAAGGAAAGGTCTTCACCCAGGTTGATGTACATCATCACAATCCTGGTGTGGTTGATGGTGACTACGTTGGTTGTAGTCCACTCCTGAAGGTTGTTGATGATGTGCTGAAGGTCAGTGAAGTCAGGAGAGCTGTTGGTTTGTGTTCCTCAGGACGTAATTGATAAAAATGAGGAAACAGAGAGGCCCCATCTTCATGCCCTGTGGTGCATCACGCACTGGGGGTAGTGATGTCCATGTCGCTCCCCTAAAACGGACGGCTTGGTGTCGCCCAGTGGACGTCCATCAGCCACGAGACGAGACACAAAGTAGACCCAGTTCGACGGCCTTCTTTATGATGATGCTGTGGTTTACGAAGTCGGAAGCCTTAATCAGGGTTACGAGGGTGAGTGTCACCGAGGTTTTGCGCTTCTCCAGGTTGCGGTAAATGAAGTCTAGGAGGTTTAAAAGGCAGTGAGAGCTGAAGGAAGACGTCATGTTTTCTAACTGATAGAACCAGTGACTGGCAGAGTAGCGGTGGCCTACTCCTCATAGTTTTGAGGTCTGTGGTATTAATTCTTTTCAGTGCCATTTGTCTTTGATCCTAATCATAGCCATCGTTGTTTGTATATATGAGTATTCATTTCATTCTCTCTCTCTCTCTCTCTCTCTCTCTCTCTCTCTCTCTCTCTCTCTCTCTCTCTCTCTCTCTCTCTCTCTCTCTCTCTCTCTCTCTCTCTCTCTCTCTCTCTCTCTCTCTCCTCACTAACCAGCCCAGCAGACGTGACCTTCAGCAGACCAAGGAGGAGACATCAGTCTCACTAACACATTTCCTGGCCTGGAGTGTCTCGGCAACTTTCATGGGTGTTGACCCGTCTACCCGATGCCTGGGTCATCGCTAGGCAAATCGTTCGTAGATGATGAGTTATGTTGAATAACGATCTTAGTGGATGTTACTGGATTTCATATGTTCTATTTTGAGACACACACACACACACGCACAAACGGACCCCATGGTGGAACAGTTAGCGTTACTGACCATTATGCATGCACGGATCGCCTCTTATCAAACCCATATAGGTTCGAATCCTGGTCGCGGCAGCCGGTCCACAGTTCATCCAGCTGTTCATCATCGATTAAAAGGGTACTTAGCAGTGGTTACAGTGTGTGTGTGTGTGTGTGTGTGTGTGTGTGTGTGTGTGTGTGTGTGTGTGTGTGTGTGTGTGTGTGTGTTTACAGAAGAAAAGACATGGTACAAATTTACCAGGACGTATTTGAACACAGCAAGATAAAAGACCCAAATATATCAGCATTACTAGATCTTATCCTCACACAGAGTAGTGTAAAAATTGAGAATACCATATGCAATTGGAAGAAGCGATTATGTAACGTTTGATTTTGATCATGTGGTACAAGAGGAAGCCAGAAGAGCAGAGATGAGACCTGAGGCAGAGAGATATAATTATGAGACTACACAGAATTAAGCAATTTCTATGGTACCGTAAGCTGGGTTAATGATTTTGTGAAATATAAAGATATGGAAAGCATAGAAAAACTTACAAAAGAGGAAACACTTCGTAAAAGATTGTTCTGTGTTTCCTCTTCTGAAAGTTTTTCTACATATCTTTATCCTTATTTTGTATTTATGTTGTATCTCATATCACCCGTCATAGAGCTTTCCCTTACTTTTTATTTGCTATGTACCGTTGTTTATTTCTTATATACATGTTTGTGTTTTACATTTTAACATCCAAGTTTTGTGACGCAGTTTTTCTCTTTTTTGTAGATTCCTGATGAATGCCTCTGTGAAGGCAAAAGGTTGACTGAAAAAGAATGGTTAATTCTAAACAACTGATGTTTGAGCACCCACTTAATTGTAGAACAATACTGAAAAAATTAGAAAACATAAAAAAAAGATTTGTAGCTAAATATGCTGTCATATTCAGTTATATATATATATATATATATATATATATATATATATATATATATATATATATATATATATATATATATATATATATATATATATATATATATATATATATATATATACATATATATATATATATATATATATATATATATATATATATATATATATATATATATATATATATATATATATATATATATATATATATACATATATATATATATATATATATATATATATATATATATATATATATATATATATATATATATATATATATATATATATATATATATATATTATATATATATATATATATATATATATATATATATATATATATATATATATATATATATATATATATATATATATATATATATATATATATATATATATATATATATATATATATATATACATATATATACATATATATACATACGTATACTTATGTATATCTCGCTTTTTAAACCATGTATTCCCAATCACCAGTCCTTTTTCAGCACATAAATCTAGAAGCTCTTCACCATTTCCATTTACAACACTGAACACCCCATGTATGCCAATTATTCCCTCAACTGCCACATTACTCACCTTTGCATTCAAATCACCCATCACTATAACCCGGTCTCGTGAATCATAACCACTAACACACTCATTCAGCTGCTCCCAAAACACTTGCCTATCATGATCTTTCTTCTCATGCCCAGGTGCATATGCACCAATAATCACCCATCTCTCTCCATCAACTTTCAGTTATATGTATATATATATATATATATATATATATATATATATATATATATATATATATATATATATATATATATATATATATATATATATATATATATATATATATATATGTATTCTTTTTCTTTTTCCTTCAAACTATTCGCCATTTCCCGCGTTAGCAAGGTAGCGTTAAGAACAGAGGACTGGGCCTCTGAGGGAATATCCTCACCTGGCCCCCTTCTCTGTCCCTTCTTTTGGAAAGTTAAAAGAAAAAAGAAAAAAAAAAGAGGGAGGATTTCCAGCCCCCCGCTCCCTCCCCTTTTAGTTGCCTTCTACGACACGCAGGGAATACGTGGGAAGTATTCTTTCTCCCCTATCCCCAGGGATAAATATATATATATATATATATATATATATATATATATATATATATATATATATATATATATATATATATATACATATATTTCTTTCTTTTCTTTTAAACTATTCGCCATTTCCCGCGTTAGCGAGGTAGCGATTAATACATATATATATATATATATATATATATATATATATATATATATATATATATATATGTGTGTGTGTGTGTGTGTGTGTGGCGGGATGGCGACAGGAATGAATAAGGGCAGACATTATGAATTATGTACATGTGTATATATGTATCTGTCTGTGAGCGTATATATGTGTATGCGTTGAGATGTATAGATATGTATATGTGCGTGTGTGGACGTGTATGTATATACATGTGTATGTGGGTGGGTTGGGCCATTCTTTCGTCTGTTTCCTTGCGCTACCTCGCTTATGCGGGAGACAGCGACAAAGTATCATCGATATATATATATATATATATATATATATATATATATATATATATATATATATATATATATATATATATATATTTACTCTTAACTTTCTTCTTCCACACACTTTACCAAACTCAGTCACCAGCTTCTGCAGTTTCTCACATGAATCAGCCACCAGCGCTGTATCATCAGCGAACAACAACTGACTCACCTCCCAAGCTCTCTCATCCCCAACAGACTTCATACTTGCCCCTCTTTCCAGGACTCTTGCATTTACCTCCCTAACAACCCCATCCATAAACAAATTAAACAACCATGGAGACATCACACACCCCTGCCGCAAACCTACATTCACTGAGAACCAATCACTTTCCTCTCTTCCCACACGTACACATGCCTTACATCCTCGATAAAAACTTTTCACTGCTTCTAACAACTTGCCTCCCACACCATATATTCTTAATACCTTCCACAGAGCATCTCTATCAACTCTATCATATGCCTTCTCCAGATCCATAAATGCTACATACAAATCCATTTGCTTTTCTAAGTATTTCTCACATACATTCTTCAAAGCAAACACCTGATCCACACATCCTCTACCACTTCTGAAACCGCACTGCTCTTCCCCAATCTGATGCTCTGTACATGCCTTCACCCTCTCAATCAATACCCTCCCATATAATTTACCAGGAATACTCAACAAACTTATACCTCTGTAATTTGAGCACTCACTCTTATCCCCTTTGCCTTTGTACAATGGCACTATGCACGCATTCCGCCAATCCTCAGGCACCTCACCATGAGTCATACATACATTAAATAACCTCACCAACCAGTCAACAATACAGTCACCCCCTTTTTTAATAAATTCCACTGCAATACCATCCAAACCTGCTGCCTTGCCGGCTTTCATCTTCCGCAAAGCTTTTACTACCTCTTCTCTGTTTACCAAATCATTTTCCCCAACCCTCTCACTTTGCACACCACCTCGACCAAAACACCCTATATCTGCCACTCTGTCATCAGACACATTCAACAAACCTTCAAAATACTCACTCCATCTCCTTCTCACATCACCACTACTTGTTATCACCTCCCCATTTACGCCCTTCACTGAAGTTCCCATTTGCTCCCTTGTCTTACGCACCCTATTTACCTCCTTCCAGAACATCTTTTTATTCTCCCTAAAATTTACTGATAGTCTCTCACCCCAACTCTCATTTGCCCTTTTTTTCACCTCTTGCACCTTTCTCTTGACCTCCTGTCTCTTTCTTTTATACTTCTCCCACTCAATTGCATTTTTTCCCTGCAAAAATCGTCCAAATGCCTCTCTCTTCTCTTTCACTAATACTCTTACTTCTTCATCCCACCACTCACTACCCTTTCTAAACAGCCCACCTCCCACTCTTCTCATGCCACAAGCATCTTTTGCGCAATCCATCACTGATTCCCTAAATACATCCCATTCCTCCCCCACTCCCCTTACTTCCATTGTTCTCACCTTTTTCCATTCTGTACACAGTCTCTCCTGGTACTTCCCCACACAGGTCTCCTTCCCAAGCTCACTTACTCTCACCACCTTCTTCACCCCAACATTCACTCCTCTTTTCTGAAAACCCATACTAATCTTCACCTTAGCCTCCACAAGATAATGATCAGACATCCCTCCAGTTGCACCTCTCAGCACATTAACATCCAAAAGTCTCTCTTTCGCACGCCTGTCAATTAACACGTAATCCAATAACGCTCTCTGGCCATCTCTCCTACTTACATAAGTATACTTATGTATATCTCGCTTTTTAAACCAGGTATTCCCAATCATCAGTCCTTTTTCAGCACATAAATCTACAAGCTCTTCACCATTTCCATTTACAGTAGGGTTGAGGGTCAAGTCAATTGGGAGGTGAGTTTGAATGGAGAAAAACTGGAGGAAGTGAAGTGTTTTAGATATCTGGGAGTGGATCTGTCAGCGGATGGAACCATGGAAGCGGAAGTGGATCATAGGGTGGGGGAGGGGGCGAAAATTTTGGGAGCCTTGAAAAATGTGTGGAAGTCGAGAACATTATCTCGGAAAGCAAAAATGGGTATGTTTGAAGGAATAGTGGTTCCAACAATGTTGTATGGTTGCGAGGCGTGGGCTATGGATAGAGTTGTGCGCAGGAGGATGGATGTGCTGGAAATGAGATGTTTGAGGACAATGTGTGGTGTGAGGTGGTTTGATCGAGTAAGTAACGTAAGGGTGAGAGAGATGTGTGGAAATAAAAAGAGCGTGGTTGAGAGAGCAGAAGAGGGTGTTTTGAAATGGTTCGGGCACATGGAGAGAATGAGTGAGGAAAGATTGACCAAAAGAATATATGTGTCGGAGGTGGAGGGAACGAGGAGAAGAGGGAGACCAAATTGGAGGTGGAAAGATGGAGTGAAAAAGATTTTGTGTGATCGGGGCCTGAACATGCAGGAGGGTGAAAGGAGGGCAAGAAATAGAGTGAATTGGAGCGATGTGGTATACAGGGGTTGACGTGCTGTCAGTGGATTGAATCAAGGCATGTGAAGCGTCTGGGGTAAACCATGGAAAGCTGTGTAGGTATGTATATTTGCGTGTGTGGACGTGTGTATGTACGTGTGTATGGAGGTTGGGCCATTTCTTTCGTCTGTTTCCTTGCGCTACCTCGCAAACGCGGGAGACAGCGACAAAGTATAAAAAAAAAAAAAAAAAAAAAAAAAAATATATATATATATATATATCGCTATCTCCCACGTAAGCGACGTATTGTGTCGATACCCTAACCTAACCTAACCTAACCTAACCATAATCAGGCCCAACAAACCGTTCTTTGTTTCTCGTAGTCCATTTCATGTGACTTGGTTCAATCCAGTGAAAGCACGTCATCCGTAATATATCACTTAGCTGCAAAATGCACGACTTTTCTGCGGGACTTAACTCATTCTTGAATATGAGGTAAAACAAGAAAACTTGGAAAATACTCAAGAGAATAAGAATAGTTGTATAACCTGAGGTAGACGTTCCACATGCTACTAACATATACACTCCTCTCTCTTGTTCTAAATTTTACCGAAAAGCAACATTTAGTTTGTTATGATGTTTTGGAAAAATTCACAGTAACGAAGAATCACACAGGCTTCGCAGCTCATCTTGTTCCTTCCTGTTAAAGGTGCTGCAGACAGAAGCTCCGCCTTGCGTGCTGTCGTGGGTTCGAGATGATTTTCACCAACTTCTAACAATAATAATCCATATTACACAGTATGGGCGTTTTCCATGTGATCTATGATTGCAACAATCACATGAAAATCACAATTTGGATTGTTTTTAAGTTTACTCGCAGGCGTTTGCGGCAAAAATCGAAATTTATAGTAAATCTCAAACATATTCCTTACAAACCGTCTTCAGAAGATCTATTGTCGTAAATCTCATCAGAAGATGACAGGTCCAGGTTGCCTGCTGCACGAGTTCCAGAATCTGCCATATAAGCCGTATCCATAAGATCTACAGCGGTGAACCTCATCATTTTATCGTCCTTACGAGTCGTCTCCAAGTCGTCATCACCCTGTGAGGTCCATGAGTCCTCACGACGCTGATCAAGACATCAGTGGTCGCTAAGTTCCCTCTGTGACGTCATGGGGTTCCTGTAGGCATCCCGTGCGCCGCTGCTTCTGCGCATGATATTATCACCATTATTAGTGACGACCATCGCCGAACTGACAGAGATGGATCGCGGAGAAAAGTCGTGTTGATGTCTCCTTCGGTTCATTCGTCAGCGGCCAAACATGCATGTGACGTGGAGCTCCACGATTGGTCATTACGCCTGAAGTACGTGACGTCGAGAAATGCGATTGGACAGCACACTGCCTCGGGTGACAGGTGATTGGGTGATGATAGATGAGGTCGGAGCCAGGGAAAACAATTAGTCAGATTCATGGCGATAAGGCTCGCTTATTTTCACCTAGTCGCAGGGCGGCGGCAGGGGCGGCTGCAGGGTACAGGGCGGCATAAAAACCTGTCCAGGTCGGCTGCGACGCTGGCCTGAGTTGCCTCCTTATCGTCGCCACCATCTCTGATCCGACGTGTTCGATCCATTGATCACCCTGTTGTCCGTATCAACTTTTTGCACCTCCCGACGTACCAGATCTGCGACCATCACCACCAGCGATGTGGTGTTTATCACGTCTCCGGACAAAGAGGCAAAGCGGGCACTGGTAGGCACGGTGGTGGGCCCTGTGGGAGAACGGACACAGGGGACCTGGAGGATGACACACCTCACACCTGCGTCAAACACTCATGGCGGAATTACCAAGAAAGTTCAAGATTATCTTCTCTCTTCATGCCTTGAACTCTCTCTCTCTCTCTCTCTCTCTCTCTCTCTCTCTCTCTCTCTCTCTCTCTCTCTCTCTCTCTCTCTCTCTCTCTCTCTCTCTCTCTCTCTCTCTCTCTCCACTCTGTCGTTCATTCTCTTCCTCTACTTCCTTGCCTCGACAGTGTTTCATACCACTCACTTCCTCTGGGAAGATTATCTCTTAGATCTGAGGAGTAGAGATCACCTGGATGCTTCAACAGTCTCACATCTCGCGTTATCTTGTGTTGTCTTCTGGTATCTGACCTTCGTGGGTCTGGGCCATCCAGTCACCAACCACAAGAGGTAATCCACGGATCAGCTGACACCCGCCGACCGATTATCGGAATAGATGTCGACTTTCCGATCTGACCTGTCGACATTTCTCTCCTGTTGGTCTATATTGCATCCTCGCCACATTTCTGCAAGTTGTTCTCAGAACCATAAGAGTCGAGTGAACTTGTAGTCAACGCTCTGGATGTTGTGTTGCTGCTCGTGTTGTTGTTCGTGTGTCGTTGCTCGTGTGTTACTCCTCGCGTGTCGTTGATCGTGTGCTGTTGGTCGAGATTTGGCGATGGTGTCTGGGATGGAGTCACAGAGGCCTTCCATTGTCTCCATATTACCCTGGAATTAGCAGACGCGAGATGTATATCTCTTGTAGATACTTCGGTTTTACTGTATCTTCCAGATACATCATCCCCATATCGCTCTTCCAGAAAGCTCTCCTCTGCCCCAGTGCTCCACCTCCCCCTCTGCCCCAGTTCCTCACCTTCCCCTATGCCCCAGTGCCTCACCTCCCCTTCTCCCTGGATGCTCACCTTTCACCTGCCACAGTACCTCAACTCCTAGGGGTCGTAATTCCCGTTGAGTATGCTGGTGCATCGCTATGGCGACTGAAACCTAAGACCTGAGACCACATTTCCATTCTGATATCGTCCTTCAGTAATGTGATGGTATAGAATTCTCTCTCTCTCTCTCTCTCTCTCTCTCTCTCTCTCTCTCTCTCTCTCTCTCTCTCTCTCTCTCTCTCTCTCTCTCTCTCTCTCTCTCTCTCTCTCTCTCTCTCTCTGTTTCAGCTATAAAAGGATCACCGTCTATCAGGACGACGTTGTATCTCTCAGGCTTTCCACCAAGTGTTTTGACTTCAGTTCCAGCATAAATGCATCAGGTGATCCTCCTTTCCCCCTCAACACCCTTACTCTCCACTTTCATCAACCACACTCTCTACCTTCAACACATACACTTTCCACCTTCATCATCTTTCCCCCTTCATTACCTCCTGTCTGTCCCCAGCCCCAGCTCGTCCCCCCCGCACTTATCTTGTGATCTGGGAGACCTCATTATCTAGTGGACCGCTGGCTGGCTCCCTTGGCCACGCCCTCTGTCGCTCATTATTGGACCGTTGGACCACTCTTGCTCCCGCCAACTGCGCCTTCCATCACTCATTACTGGACCAATGGACTGCTCTATCTCCAACAAACCACACCATCTCATTAATGGACCTTTGGACCACTCTGATTCCTGGTAGCCACCTCTTCTGACGTTCTTGAGTGAAACGATCTGGGCTGTTCCCCGTCCTTGGCTGTCCTGTCTACTATTGCTTGTCGCTGTCTACCTGCTCTCTCTCTCTCTCTCTCTCTCTCTCTCTCTCTCTCTCTCTCTCTCTCTCTCTCTCTCTCTCTCTCTCTCTCTCTCTCTCTCTCTCTCTCTCTCTCAAGGTATCCATGTCTTTCGTGATGGGATGCATAATATACTCATATTCACTCTAATTTTCACTTTCCTTTCAGTTTCCTTTTGCATATTAGTTCTGCAAGGTATTTTTTCTACTTGTTTCTCAAATGGTTTATTGTCGGAGGAAATGGAGGAGGGGTAGAAAGCCTTTGCCCTACTATCCCCTTCTTCTACTGTTTTTAAGGTGAATGTATCTTTCTCAATACTTTTAAGGCCAAACCATTTCGTTCGGGCCTTGAGTCGTGTGGTCTGTTCATCCTCCTCATCGTCGTCTTGATATCATTTCTTCATTTTCATTTCATCACTACTATTGTTGCTCACCCTTCCTGTTTCTTGCCTCCATTCACACATCCTGTCTCTGTCTCCATTTACACTTGCCACTTTTTTCCACTCACCTCCTGCCTCTTGTGTTCATTCACACTTCCTATCCCTTGCCTACACTTACACTTCCTATCTCTTGTCTCCATTCACACTTCATGTCACTCTTCTCCACTTACATGTCCTGTCTTTTGCTGCTAGTCGCACTTCCTTTCACTTGTCTCCACTCACTCTACCAGTGTCCTGCCTCCAATCACTATTCCTGCCTCCAGTCATATTTCCATTTCTTGTCTCCACTCACACTTTCAGCCGTCCGTTCCCATTTTCTCTCTCGTACCAACTCTCCCTACCCACCCTGCCCACACACTCTCCCTCTCTTTCTGCCCTTCTCTCCCTCCCGACTCTCCTTCCTCTCTCTCTCTCTCCTACAACACTCTCCCTTTCCACTGTCCCTTTCCTCTCTCCCAAGCTCTCCTTCCATCCACCTCTCCCATGCCTTGCATCTCCATTTGTCCAGCCGCTCACCTTCCCCTCCCCACTCTCTCCTGTTCTCCCCCTCAATTTCTCCATCAGCTCTCCTATGTTTTCCCTCCTCTTTATTCCATGAGCTCCCTCAAGTCTCCCATGCTCTCCTTCTCCAATATCTCCTGTTCTCCTTCCCCACTTCCACAAGCTCTCCCTGCCCAGTCTCCCATCCTCCCTCCCTCCGTTACAGTACGGAGCATTG
This sequence comes from Panulirus ornatus, assembly GCF_036320965.1. Lineage (NCBI taxonomy): Eukaryota > Metazoa > Arthropoda > Malacostraca > Decapoda > Palinuridae > Panulirus > Panulirus ornatus. The sequence goes on along the minus strand of NC_092236.1, from coordinate 1,375,293 downwards.
ACCTGGCTGCGCCTCCTCCCCGGCCTTCCCGGCTACCTCTCTACCTCAAAGTTCTCGTCACCCCCCACCCCACCCCCACACCACCACCACCACCACAGCCTGATCCATCCCACGACAGCCTGATCCACCCCGATACAGCGTAATCCACTCCCACCACAGTCTGATCCACTCCTGAAGCAACCTGATCCACCCCATCACAATCTGATCCATCCCCACCTCAGTCTGATTATCCTCATCCGACTCCAGCCTGATACACGTTACCAACGGACCAGTCTGATTCATTCTCACCGCAGCCTGATACTTCCCCCAGCGTGTTCCATCCTAAGTTGATACAACTCAGTTTGATCCACCTCTCATATCAGTTTGATCCATCGCGCTCAGTATGATCCACTTACGCACCTGCCTGATGATCCTCCCATATGCTACATCACAGCCTGATCCACACCACTCCAGTCTAATGCACCTCTTATCCCATCCTGATCCACGCCAACTACTAACGTGATTCTCCGCCATACTAGCCTGAAACACCACCACCTTAGCCTGAAACACCACGACTCAAGTGTGATCCAGACCCACCTCTGCCCCATCTATCCTTATATCAGCCTGAACCACCATCACCCTCACCTGATGAGCGGAACGTCATCGGGACGTGTTCTGGAGCTTGGAGAGTGGTACTTTCCCGAGCGTGTTCAAGGAGAAAGCGTGGGGGATCGTCCCAGACAGTGCTGAGCTGGACTCTTCACGCTGGGAGGAATGCGAGGGGGAAATATCCCATGTCATGTCCAGCAAGGGCTTAGAGGGGCTTGGTGAGGTGGTGAGCAGGGATCTGCCGTGACGAATAAAGACGTGCTCATGATCTGAAGGACTGAGAGATATCTGGTGGGCCTCTCCTGCCAGTACAGTGGAATACGGATGCAGTGGAATATGGTATAATAGCATTATTGAGCAGAACTATACATTACAGTGGTGTACTGCTACAGCAATATACAGGTACAGCGGTATACCAATATAGCAGTATACAGGTATAGTGGTATATAGGCGCACTTTACCTCACCATACCTCGGTTGGGACTTTGTTCTCGAGCGTTCATTGGGACACGTTCATCTTGTCACTTGCCTGAAAGAACGACATTCACTCATCTTGTCACCTTCCTAACAGAGAGATAGACAAACACTCTCTACGTCACCGACCTAAAAGAACAATAGACACACAATCACCATGTCACCTGGCTAACAGAAGGACAGACACATACTCATCTGGTTACCTGCCTGACAGGCAATCACCTTCAGCCGAAATGATGGATTCTAGTTCATGCTATCTCGTGAGGGATGGAGTTGAAAAGGTTTGCACGGCACGAGAGTCTCACAAGCTCTTGCCTCACTTTCACCAGTAAAAAAAAAAAATGAACTTAATATAGGCATCATAGGCTGATCCAAGGGTCACTCTTCTCAAATGTGACAGAGTTTGTTTTGCAAGAGAACCATCATGATGTTTCTTGTTAATCTTATCACAGCTGAGCTACAAAATTTAAGTAGTTCATAAAAGCAACGTCATCATCCTAGCTATACAGCCGATCGGCTACTTGGAGATCAACGGTATCAGTCCTGTACAACTTAATCGGGAGGTAACAACAAAGAAGGGAAAGCCTGGGTGAGGAGAGAGGCGCTGTTGGAGAGGAAAGGGAAAGGCTTGAGGTGGTGAGACCTGGTGAGTCTGAACCTGACAGACATGCAAATTTGGAAACAAGGATGAGCGAGAGGCTGCAAGACTGATGGCAGGGCGTGGGAAGGGGGGGGGGGTTGTCTCACGATGAAGAAAGAAGTAGAATAAGATAACGACCTGTCTGATGTATTTCATGCACATGGTGAAGAGAAAAATGATACCAAGAATAGCAACACGATTGAGGGCAACGTGAAGAAGACGTAAGAGAAGGACGCAAAGGGAAAAAAGAATGGGAGGATTGTATAAGAGAATAAAGGAAAACGGATCAGATCTTAAAGGAATTACGTATATGGAGTTAAAACTCAAATTATGTTGTCGGGTGACCCAAGGACTTAGAGAATCCATGGAAGGAATAGACATTATCAGGTTTGGTATGAGGAAACTAAAGAACTCATGGGAGGGAGCTTTTTTTTTTCACACTATTCGCCATTTCCCGCGTTAGCAAGGTAGCGTTAAGAACAAAGGACTGGACCTTCGAGGGAAATCCTCACCTTGCCCCCTTCTCTGTTCTTTCTTTTGGAAAATTAAAAAAAACTGTATCATCATGAAAAGTATAATGACCCATGGAACTGGATGATGGAGGCTGTATCTTCTTGTTAGGCATCTGATGGTGGAGGATGCAGCTTCATGGTAGATATCTGACGGTGCAGTCTGATGAGAAGGAAAACGAACTAGAATAAAGTCAAACAGTAAGAGGAGGTCTTTCCCTCACGTCTGGCCAATCTGACAGCCAGCACATATGAAGAAGTTTTTTCAGGAACAAAGGTCTTGTAAAGATCAAAGATCTTTAGTAGGCTATGATATCTTTTTGTAACTATTTCAGTTCTTCCAAGACCACTTCCTTACTCCTCGTTTGTGATGGGGCTATACTGCTTTTACTTCGATAGCAATGTTGCCCTTGTCATATAGGTCCTCGCATATCTTCAATTCGTCCTCTACCACCTCCTTCTGCATCCTTTAGCCTGATTAGCTGCTATTTAGTCAACAATTTACCCCTGATAAATTCGTAGAAAAGATTTGGATTGCCAGCAGTATGGCTTCCAGTGTTTCCATAATATTCCTGCCGGATCTTGCTGTGCTCGTTAGTTCCTTTCTAATGCCTCTGAAATACTGGCTTGCTGTTGTGCTGTCTATATCTCCTCCGGAATATGCTTCTAATCTCTTTAGGCTTTTTACGTAATTCAGTGATATATATATATATATATATATATATATATATATATATATATATATATATATATATATATATATATATATATATATATATATATATATATATATATATATATATATGAATATATTTATATATATATATATATATATATATATATATATATATATATATATATATATATATATATATATATATATATATATATATATATATATATATATATATATATATATATATATATATATTGGTGATTGGTTCTCAGTGAATGTAGGTTTGCGGCAGGGGTGTGTGATGTCTCCTTGGTTGTTTAATTTGATTATGGATGGGGTTGTTAGGGAGGTGAATGCAAGAGTTTTGGAAAGAGGGGCAAGTATGAAGTCTGTTGGGGATGAGAGAGCTTGGGAAGTGAGTCAGTTGTTGTTCGCTGATGATACAGCGCTGGTGGCTGATTCATGTGAGAAACTGCAGAAGGTGGTGACTGAGTTTGGTAAAGTGTGTGAAAGAAGAAAGTTAAGAGTAAATGTGAATAAGAGCAAGGTTATTAGGTACAGTAGGGTTGAGGGTCAATTCAATTGGGAGGTGAGTTTGAATGGAGAAAAACTGGAGGAAGTGAAGTGTTTTAGATATCTGGGAGTGGATCTGGCAGCGGATGGAACCATGGAAGCGGAAGTGGATCATAGGGTGGGGGAGGGGGCGAAAATTCTGGGAGCCTTGAAGAATGTGTGGAAGTCGAGAACATTATCTCGGAAAGCAAAAATGGGTACGTTTGAAGGAATAGTGGTTCCAACAATGTTGTATGGTTGCGAGGCGTGGACTATGGATAGAGTTGTGCGCAGGAGGATGGATGTGCTGGAAATGAGATGTTTGAGGACAATGTGTGGTGTGAGGTGGTTTGATCGAGTAAGTAACGTAAGGGTAAGAGAGATGTGTGGAAATAAAAAGAGCGTGGTTGAGAGAGCAGAAGAGGGTGTTTTGAAATGGTTTGGTCACATGGAGAGAATGAGTGAGGAAAGATTGACCAAGAGGATATATGTGTCGGAGGTGGAGGGAACGAGGAGAAGAGGGAGACCAAATTGGAGGTGGAAAGATGGAGTGAAAAAGATTTTGTGTGATCGGGGCCTGAATATGCAGGAGGGTGAAAGGAGGGCAAAGAATAGAGTGAATTGGAGCGATGTGGTATACCGGGGTTGACGTGCTGTCAGTGGATTGAATCAAGGCATGTATATGGGGGTGGGTTGGGCTATTTCTTTCGTCTGTTTCCTTGCGCTACCTCGCAAACGCGGGAGACAGCGACAAAGCAAAAAAAAAAAAAAAAAAAAAAAAATATATATATATATATATATATATATATATATATATATATATATATATATATATATATATATATATATATATATATATATTATATATATGTATATATATATATAAATATATATATATATATATATATATATATATATATTATATATATGTATATATATATATATATATATATATATATATGAGTGAGGAAAGATTGACAAAGAGGATATATGTGTCGGAAGGTGGAGGGAACGAGGAGAAGAGGGAGACCAAATTGGAGGTGGAAAGATGGAGTGAAAAAGATTTTGTGTGATCGGGGCCTGAACATGCAGGAGGGTGAAAGGAGGGCAAGGAATAGAGTGAATTGGAGCGATGTGGTATACCGGGGTTGACGTGCTGTCAGTGGATTGAATCAAGGCATGTGAAGCGTCTGGGGTAAACCATGGAAAGCTGTGTAGGTATGTATATTTGCGTGTGTGGACGTATGTATATACATGTGTATGGGGGAGGGGTTGGGCCATTTCTTTCGTCTGTTTCTTTGCGCTACCTCGCAAACGCGGGAGACAGCGACAAAGTATAAAAAAAAAAAAAAAAAAAAAAATATATATATATATATATATATATATATATATATATATATATATATATATATATATATATATATATATATATATATATATATATATATTATATATATATATATATATATATATATATATATATATATATATATATATATATATATATATATGTATATATATATATATATATATATATATATATATATATATATATATATATATTATTTATGTTTTTATTATACTTTGTCGCTGTCTCCCGCGTTTGCGAGGTAGCGCAAGGAAACAGACGAAAGAAATGGCCCACCCCCCCCCCCCCATACACATGTATATACATACGTCCACACACGCAAATATACATACCTACACAGCTTTCCATGGTTTACCCCAGATGCTTCACATGCCTTGATTCAATATATATCTTAACCTTCCCATTCTATTTGCAGCTCAAGACATCCATATTCTAATTCTGTTGTAGATGCCACAGAACCTTCTATAGCAGTAATGTTTAGGTCTGTTATAGCTATGGAACTACTTATCCCCGTTTATGTTCTAAAGGAATGTATGTTTGTTCATATGGGTTTGTTTATATGTGTGCGTGTGTTGCGTGTTGTAGTATCAGGGGTGGTTGGGGGTTACAGCATCACGGGATGAGTTTAGGGGTGTGATCAAGGGGTCCAGGTTGGGATTGCATCAGATGGTGGAGGTGGAGGTAGCCGACTCTAGGGTTGATTGTGGGATAACAGCATCCGGTGGTGGAGGCAGAAGTGGTAGCATCAAAGGGGTTGAGGTCGGAGTGGCAGCATTATAAGATGAAAATAGGGGATAATAACATATGGGAGGAAGTGGGAGGGTAGCAACAGTAAGGGGAACGGGTGGAGGTTGCAGCAGCAAGGGGTGGAGGTTTGTAACACGAAGGTGGAGATGGGGCGATGGCGTCAGGGATGGAGGTCGGGGTAGCATCTGGGAGGTAGGTGGGGTAAGTAGCTTCATAGTAGAGGTGGGGGTACCATCATCTGAGTAAATGGGGAGGTGAGAATAGCAGCTTCAAAGTACAGTTAGATGAGAGTATCAGCGCCAAGAGCTGGAGGTGGGAGGCAACGCTAGGGAGAGGGGGGATAGTAACATCGGGGATCGGTGGATACGTTGCAGCGTCAAAGTAAGCTAAGAGTATCAGCGTCGGAGTGGAGATGGGGGTATCGTCACAGGGGGGCGGGGTACATCTTCCGGTGACCAGTACGGGCGTCAGATGTTCCCACAAGATAACTCCATCATTTACCCCACATTCCAGGCTCCCAGCTCTCTCCACCTTCCTCCTTCCCAAAGCCCTCCATTAATGCTACTCCTAAGCATCCTACCTGTGTCCCTCTCAAACCATTCACTTGTGTTCCTCACAAGCGGCCCATCTGTGTCGCTTCTAAGCCATCCACCTACGTTCCTTCCAAACCGCTCCCAACTGTGTCCACCCTGAGCCACTCACATCTGTGTCCTTCCTAGACTGAACCACCTCTCATAACCTGTTTTACAGAAAACGTCACACCTGCTGCACGTCTACGCTGAAGTTATTACCAAAGCTCGCGTGATCATGTAGCCACTTCTCTCACCACCTTCATGAGCTGTACCACTTACCTGTCACATAACTTTCATCTTATGCTTTACCTACAAGCCACTCACTGCCTCCATTATAAGCCCCCACCCCCATCCCCCCGGCCAAGCTAGTATAAACCATCCTAGGTCAGTATAAGCCATACCCAGGCCAGTATAAGCAACAACCAGGCCAGAATGAGCCACACCCAAGTCAGTATAAGCCACATCTAGGGCACATCGGTATTAGCCACAAACTGGGAAAGTGAAAGAGGTAATAGAAATAGTGGTCGTGGAGTTGTGGAAGTCGTGGAGGGGTGACAGAGTAACGGGCGGGATAGTATACATATGTAAGAGGGGTGGTCGGGGATGGACAGATAGTCGAAAAGTGGGAGAGGATGCGGAGGAGTGGCGAAAGGAGTGTGTAGTGAAATGGAGGGGTAATGGAGGGGTGGTGAAGAGATGATGGTGAGTTGGTGGAAAGGAGGTAGAACTATGGGAGAGAAGGTGTGGTGAAAGGTAGTGGGGATGATGGAGGGTGATGAAGGGTGCTGAAAGGCTCTGAGGTGTGGTGGAAGATGTTGGTGGGATAGTGGAAGATGATGAAGGATAGAGGATGGTAATGGAGGACACTGAGTGATGGTGGAGGGTAATGGAGGGGTTCTGGAGGCCGTCGGTGTGAAGATGGAGAGTAGTGGAGGGATGGTTTTGGATAACGAGAAGGTGTTGGTGCGTGGTGAAGGTTGGCGGAGTGTGGTGGAAGGATAGGAGAGCTTGATGAAAGGTGGTGGAGGGTGGTGGAAGGTGGTGGAGGGTGGTGGAGAGGATAATGAGCAGCTCCAACACTTTACATCCCCTACTGGGGGTATTATCTCTCCGGCTGATGTGTTCAGATAAGAGCTATCGACCTCCTGCCCCTCCTCACTCTCTCCCCCTCACTATAATGGATGACAAGAATATGGTGTAGATTTTTTTCTATAATTCTGTTTGTTCTGTTGATTTTTCATGATATCGTTTAACAGATAATTATTGATAACGTACTTACATCATGTTTCTCTGGGTATAATGTTGTACACTTTCAGATCTTGGGTTGTAAGTTATTAGTTACTTATATTGGTCAAACTTAACTCATCGCATACACCCCAGGTTAAGGTCTGGCTCTTACATGTTGCAGCACACAAAGTTAAGGGCTGACCTGTGCATGCTGCAAAACGTAAGGTTAAGTCTGACACAATGTAGACGTCATCAGACGTCATAAGGATGTTCTATGTATATCACAGACAATACAATCCATATATATATATATATATATATATATATATATATATATATATATATATATATATATATATATATATATATATATATATATATATATATATATATATATATATATGTTATCCCTGGGGATAGGGGAGAAAGAATACTTCCCACGTATTCCCTGTGTGTCGTAGAAGGCGACTAAAAGGGGAGGGAGCGGGGAGCTGGAAATTCTCCCCTCTTGTTTTTTATTTTTAATTTTCCAAAAGAAGGAACAGAGAAGGGGGTCAGGTGAGGATATTCCCTCAGAGGCCCAGTCCTCTGTTCTTAACGCTAACTTGCTAACGCGGGAAATGGCGAATAGTTTGAAAGAAAGAAAGATATATATATACATATATATATATATATATATATATATATATATATATATATATATATATATATATATATATATATATATATATATATATATATATATATATATATTTCTATTTATTTTGCTTTGTTGCTGTCTCCCGCGTTAGCGAGGTGGCGCAAGGAAATAGACGAAAGAATGGCCCAACCCACCAACATACACATGTATATATATACACGTCCACACACACACATATACATACCTATACATCTCAATGTATACATATATATACACACACAGACACATACATATATACACATGTACATGATTCATACTGTCTGCCTTTATTCATTCCCATCGCCACCTCGCCACACATGGAATAACCAACACCCTCCCCCCTCATGTGGGCGAGGTAGCGCTAGTAACGAAAACAAAGGCCCCATTCGTTCACGCTCAGTCTCTAGCTCTCATGTAATATTGCACCGAAACCACATCTCCCTTTCCACATCCACGCCCAACAGAACTTTCCATGGTTTACCCCAGACGCTTCACATGCCCTGGTCCAATCCATTGGCAGCACGTCGACCCCGGTATACCACATCGTTCCAATTCACTCTATTCCTTGCACGCCTTTCACCCTCCTGCATGTTCAGGCCCCAATCACTCAAAATCTTTTTCACTCCATCTTTCCACCTCCAATTTGGTCTCCCACTTCTCCTCGTTCCCTCCACCTCTGACACATATATCCTCTTGGTCAATCTTTCCTCACTCATTCTCTCCATGTGCCCAAACCATTTCAAAACACCCTCTTCTGCTCTCTCAACCACACTTATCATTACCACACATCTCTCTTACCCTTACGTTACTTACTCGATCAAACCACCTCGCACCACATATTGTCCTCAAACGTCTCATTTCCAGCACATCCACCCTCCTCCGCACAACTCTATCCATAGCCCATGCCTCACAACCATACAACATTGTTGGAACCACTATTCCTTCAAACATACCCATTTTTGCTTTCCGAGATAATGTTCTCGACTTCCACACATTCTTCAAGGCTCCCAGAATTTTCGCCCCCTCCCCCACCCTATGATTCACTTCCGCATCCATGGTTCCATCCGCTGCCAAATCCACTCCCAGATATCTAAAACACTCCACTTCCTCCAGTTTTTCTCCATTCAAACTTACCTCCCAATTGACTTGACCGTCAACCCTACTGTACCTAATAATCTTGCTCTTATTCACATTTACTCTCAACTTTCTTCTTTCACATACATTACCAAACTCAGTCACCAGCTTCTGCAGTTTCTCACATGAATCAGCCACCAGCGCTGTATCATCAGCGAACAACAACTGACTCACTTCCCAAGCTCTCTCATCCACAACATACTGCATACTTGTCCCTCTTTCCAAAACTCTTGCATTCACTTCCCTAACAACCCATCCATAAACAAATTAAACAACTATGGAGACATCACCCACCCTTGCCGCAAATCTACATATATATATATATATATATATATATATATATATATATATATATATATATATATATATATATATATATATATATATATATATATATATATATATATATATATATATATATATATATATATATGTGTGTGTGTGTGTGTGTGTGTGTGTGTGTGTGTGTGTGTGTGTGTGTGTGTGTGTAGCATCTCTTCGTTGGTGTGTCTAGCATGCCTAAAACCCACTGTCCTTCCATGCAAGGGGGGAGGGGGACAATATGTCCTCCTGCCCATGGATCCTCCATGCACGCGGGGGGAGGGGGACAATATGGCCTCCAACCCATGGTTCCTCCGCGCACGGGGGAAGAACAATATGCATCACCGGACCAAGGCAGGTGTGGCGTGATTGGCAATTATGTTCTGGTGTCATGTTGAGATCCGGTTCTGTATGTGTGCGTGTGTGAGTGCTATCATATATATATATATATATATATATATATATATATATATATATATATATATATATATATATATATATATATATATATATATATATATATATATATATATATATATATATATATATATATATATATATATATATATATATATATATATATATATATATATATATATATTTATATATATATATATATATATATATATATATATATATATATATATATATATATATATATATATATATATATATATATATATATATATATATATATATATATATATATATATGTGTGTGTGTGTGAACTTATTTTTCTGGATATGTGTCCATTAGTATGCCTCTCTGTATGTATGTACATACATATGTATCATGTGTATATTCTGTTTTTCCCGATTTTGAATCTGTTATGATCGTGTCCATTTACCAGGTAATGTTGGAAAAACCTAACCTCTCTGGCCAGCCATCATTGCACTACTGTCACATCGTTCATATCATATCTTTCCAGTAACAGTCCATCATAAATCATTCTTCTATGTACGCAATAATTAGTAGAACAAGCCAGGTTGGACGATTCAAACTTAATCTGCAACTGAGACAAAGTTCTGATCCAGTTTAGATAATCAGCTGTATCAATACGTACTAATTTTTACTCTGAATAGTACGAGAAGCAACGTCCAACGATGAGATAGATTCCGAGCCAGAGAGATATGCCATGAGGCAGCAGCGCGTTGTAAACGACAGCTGCTGCTTATATCATGCTTCAACACCTGAGTCTGCCCAACTCCCTTCCCCGAGCCAGACAGGAGTCAACAGGGAATCATCTCCCCCTTTTCCCATGCCTGTGGTTCACCAGATTGTTCAGCATGTCATCATTGCCTGAGCTCTGTCGTGTTCCACTCCAGTAATGCGCCAGACACAGATGATAACCGTTGAATCATAAAACAAGTTTGTTTTATCTAAGGAAGGAAGGTCTGTGAGCATTAACGTCACAGTGTATTCTAACTCTTTGCTATCTGATATGATTGTCCTTAGTTATCTAAAACAATATTCAGATTGATCAAAGGCTTTGATAACTTGATCTAACAAGTTGTCTGAGACTTGATTCGTCTAATTTTACTCTTAGTGATAAATATAAACTCGTGGGCAAATAATTCACCTCGAATGAGGTGGAGTACTTATTTTTCAAGAGTATTCTTGAAATATGGAAGGATTTGCCATTTACAGTAATTGAAAGGATTACTATAGAGATGTTTAAGAATAAGCTTGATAAATATTTTGCTTCAAGTCAATGACTTTCATTATTTGCGCCTCCATAAACATCTCTCATTTTGAAGGTTATTCCCTTTGAATTATCTGTATGCCTTCTAACTTACCAGACTATTCTGTGAGTTTCTCATATCTTTTACTATCATAAACAGCCTTGAAAGAACTCAGTGGTCTGTTGTTATCTGGTTCCCTTTGTCTATCTACCTATATATCCGACGTCTGTCTCCAACTGGAACTCTCTCAAGGGGGCAGCCACAGTAGTAGAGTCTCCGTAGCTGTTGACCTCCAGTGCCGCTTCTTGGCGTTTAGTACCTCAACGTTAACAGGCCAATGGCAGAGGGCAGCTCTAGGGCAGCGTTTGCAAAGGCTCCTAGCTAATATTCCTACATACTACGTCTACCTAATTCTCCTGCCTAATAATCCTACTTACTACTTCTACCTAATGTTTCTACCTTTGCTTCCTCCCTAAATGTTGCTACTACTACTTCTATATATTGTTCCTACCATTTTGCCAAAAGGCAGGGTAAGTGCATCGTGCTCACCGCAGGAAAATCTAGAGTTACATAATAATGAGCTGTGTGAGTTAAGTGTTGTCAGGTGTTATGTATGACAAGGAGAGATTGAATGTTTGTGAACAGAATGTCAGTAGACCATGTGTGGGTGAGGCAGAACGAGAAGACAGCTACCTCAGTCAGAGGACTGCAACTTGACAACCACTGAAGTGCTGGCTCATTATGCAGCCGTCAGTAACCTTAAACATACCCAGGCGAGCAGCGCTGGTAATATACCTCCCTGGTCGGTGATTGGCTACCAACCACTGCCTACTAAGCTCCTTTGTATTCCTTTGTATTTGTATCAATTTACTTTTCATTGAACTTGCCCTCTTCTCCTTGCTCTTGGGTGTCTAAGTCATAGTTGTTCAGTGTATTACTCTGTTTAGATGTTGGGGTAGGGAAGTGTGGTGATAAGACATGGGCACTTGTGGAAGTGATTAATGTCCTAGACGTGTCGATGGAGAAGATTTAGGTAGATGGCTGTAAAGGCCTGGGATACACTTATAAGGGGTCAGTTGAAGGGAAGTCTGTAACACACGAAAACGGAAGTCGAAGACACGGGGATTGGAGTTTGGAATAGTTAAAGAGGTAAGCTGATGATATATGAAGGGAGAGGATGGAGGCAGAAAATGTTCTACGAGAGAGGACTGAGAAACCATGAAGTAGGAAACCATGGAAACATGTAAGGAAAAATCTGGACTATACGGCGGAAAGTTAACAATACATATGATAGAGACATGGGATTCGTGTAGAAAGGATTTGGAACATCAGGTACATATAGAAGGGAAGATTTAGGGCACATGGAAGGGAAGTTAGAGAACAAGAAGGGGAACTGGCACGCAGAGAGAGGGAAGCTTGGGACAGATGGAGAGAGGGGCAACATGTAATTAGTGGCGCAGATGAGTGTGTAAGAGAGAGTTGAGGAACTGACACCAGGCCTGGGTGGGACAGACGCAAGTAGCGCGGGATTGATGTTAGGGAAGATGATGTTAGATATGTCACTAGAATGAGAGAGGCAACTGCATTTGTTACTGAACCACAAAAACAACATCAAACGAGGCAAACATCGTGGATGATACGTTTTTGAAGACAGATGACAAAATAAACATAATGTGGTTAACATTTTTGGTCGTGTTACAGATAAGGAGACCATGAGGCGCCTCAGCTATCGAAGGCTGTTGTTGATTCTTTGGACACCACCCACAGGCGGGACGACAGATGGTGGGGGTGTTGACTGCCTCACAGGCGGGACAACAGATGACGGCGTTGACTGCCACACACAGGATGGACAGCAGGTGTGGCACAACCTCCCAAAGCCAAGGTGGTTTCCAGGACCTACTGGCTGCTGTCATCTTCCAAGTTTTCGGAAACTTTGGTTTCGTCTAACATTTCCTCAGGTACCTACCCTTGTACTCATTTTGTTAGCCCTGATACTGCAACCCACAGAGAAATATCTATCAGTCCTGTAGACATGTTTCTTATGTTTGTGCTCTCGTTGCATGTTTACTGATCTTGACCCATGTTCTTAGATTTATCATCATGATCTTATTATGTTCAGTTTTGGAGGCTTAAGTTCTGAACAATTCACATCACTCACCTCTAGGATCATCAATCTCACCATAGGCCCTGAATGCGTTCGTCTACTCTCACTATACTTCTTACTACCCGAGACTATTCACTAACCCTGATCCTGACAATGTTTCCCAGCTCCAGCGCGGAACTCAATATTCATGACCTGTCTACCAGACGTGGACCATCCCGTAGGGTTTACTGAATACTGATCAAAAATGAATGAATAGATCTTACGAAGTAATGGCGTTTTTTAAAATGCCTTGAAGAACTATGTACTTCTGTTTATGCTCGAGACAATGGATCGTAGATACTCCTGATGACCGAGTTTCTGTTGCTTTCCGGAGACGATGATCGTTAATGACGTGGGAGTGTTGATGGCTGTTTTAATGCCTTCCGCCCCTAAGGTCATCATGCTAATTTCGGCCAACGGGGTTGTATCCAACACAGTATGAGTTTAGCAACGATAATAGGAGGGGCAAGTATAAGTTTTACGTTGGGACCTCGTCAGGCAAGTGATGAAACAAAGTCTCAAGTGAGGGATGTTGCAGATGCTTCCCCGGTCATGGAGAGAGGATGAGCCCGTGTATCATTTCAAGTAAGATGTTGAAAACCTTAAAGGTACAGAAAAAACAAGTCTTTACGAAAGAAAATATTGGAAACATATCATCTTTCCTCCTAAATTTCACGGATCATTTTCATCTTACAGCAGAAATGTTAGACATGATTTTGAACGTGAAAAAGGAAAGAACAGGTAATGGTTACAGCAAGAACTTGCGTATCATTCATCACCATCACATCCAAAATTCTAAATTTCATTATAATGCTCTCCAGATGTACAGTATAGTTCGATTCCCTAGCCGAACAAACGTCCCTGGGATACCAGTATAGATAAGTTCCTCCAAGATACAGTGATACGAATATTACTTTTAATCACCTCACTTTGTCGGAGTAATAGAGAATATATTTCTTTTACTTTCTTCTGCTGGCGTGCAAGCTTAAGGTCCTTACAGGAGAGACACTTAGTGTTAGTGCGCTAGAAGGATGTATGTACACTAGATCACCGAGGCAAAGAGGGTAAAACCCAAACCAACCCAAGGAGGTCACGCTTAAGTCTCTTAGATGGGATGACCTGACAGCTCCCGCACAGCAATATTTAGTGGATGAACGGTAAGCTCAAAATGCTTGCATTGTGGTCACATGCTATTACCTACAACGACGCCCTACAATGTGTGTAGCATAATATTTCATCACCATAGGTGAACACCATTAAGGAGCCAGTAGTGCCGGGTTCAGTGTGCCCCTGCGGTGCATCACAACACACTATATCCCGTCAGAACAAAAAACAGTCATGCAAAACTCATCACAATCCTAACCCCGCTATTACGTCCGCCCCTACACAAAGCACGTAACATAAGACAAAAACACATGCAAATATATTCAATGTCACAGTCAACCGTAACAATATGTGGCAACAGTAGAGGTTCTCAACAGGTGTGCGGGAAAGCAGGTGTTAGCGGGACGAATAGCAGGGACAGATGTGCTCCATATGCCTGACACTGTCCATCTAGGTAATGGGATGGTTCTGGGATAATAGTTGCTGTGATGGATGGCGTGAGGTGGGAGACTGTCATGGTAGCCGAGAGCTCTTATGATAGTGACTCCACAAGTATGTAATGAGGAGTGCATACAGAGACGGGCGGATGGGCTACTGTTGAGTAAAGGATGAGGGAATATTACTGGCATTATTGGTCCAGTTCTAGCTTGAAGATATGGGGGTTTTATGTATATGTCCTCTTATATCATGTGTGTGTGGCTATGCATGGGTTCACAGGTGTGTTTAGTACTGTACTGACATGAAGAGTGAGGCAAGTAACGCTATCAGTCTCAGAAGCAGGATCTATTAACACTGAGGCTATAGTCATATATATCAACACTAAGGTTGCAGTCATATATGTTAACAATAAGGCTGCAGTCATATATGTTAACACTAAGGCTGCAGGCATATATGTTAACACTAAGGCTGCAGGCATATATGTTAACACTAAGGCTGCAGTCATATATGTTAACACTAAGGCTGCAGTCATATATGTTAACACTAAGGTTGCAGTCATATATGTTAACACTAAGGTTGTAGTCATATATGTTAACACTAAGGTTGCAATCATATATGTTAACACTAAGGCTGCAGTCATATATGTTAACAATTAGGATACAGTCATATATCTTAACAGTAAGGTTATAGGCATTAATGTTAACAGTAAGGCTACAGTCTTATATGTTAACACGAAGTCTGTACTTATACCTTGAACCATAGTTTACAAATTCTTATGACAACCAACATCTGTAAACTGGTAGAAATACAATTTTTTTTTCACCTTACATAAACTTTGCCATTTTACAAGAATTTTCATTTAAAAGAATCATGCTCAGAAATGAAGTATGTCTTAATAAGACATGAGCTGCTCGGCCGATAGGGTGTCACAGCCTAGGCACAAAGTTACATCAGTCATGTTGTCATGTATACATATCATACACACACCACTATACATAACAATAAAACAACAATAGATAAGGATAATCGCTGGTCGTAAAGAGGATAAGAGACCAGTTGTTATGGCCATACAGGCGTAGATAACATGATACAAGGATATCATCATTAAAGGAACCGATATATGATACGAGCATCTTATTACAGGCACTGATAACATGATATAGGAATGATATCATTACAGGCAATATCAACATTATGTAGGGTTGTTATCTTCACAGGTAATGATAACATGATAGAGGGATGTTGTCATTACAAGCACTGTTAGCATCATATCAGCATGTTATCATTACAGACACAGTTAACAACATTAAGTAAAAATGTTATCATTACAGGCACTGATAACACGATACAAGGAAATTATTTATGTGGGCCTTGAGATCATGAGTCATCGGTATGATAATTATTACTGTTTTTGATAACATGAAAAAAATTTTCGTTAGTCACTTATGACATTAGACAATGAGGTTGTCATTAGAGATACTGGATACATTAGACCAAAAGTTATCTTTACGGGCAGAGGTAATGTAAGACAAGGGTGTTCTCAGTACAGTCACAGATGATAGTACAGACGGTTGTTAACATTACACTCGAAGATAACGGGAAGCAACTAAGTTATAATGTCCATCTGCGGTACTACACAAACTGATAACATGAGCAGACGTTACATGATCTAACCTCAACGAAAAAGTCGAGACCTTACCTCCAAGGTGCAGGGCTCCTGTCGGCCAAGCGACTTATTATACAAAAGATCTGAATGTGAGATTTATGATAATAACAAGTGATGTGTTCTGATCCCTCGCGCTACCAGTGCCTCGCTAACAACGGCTCTCTGGACCAATATTCTGCTTGATATTTACATGATCGTTTGTTGTAATGTATACAGCAGAGAGAATTACAGTCGTTTTTGTTTTATCAAAAAAAAATATAATGGAGTTGGAGCAGAGCAGGAAGTATGTTGGGTTGGACCAGGCCTGTGCGATGTGTGTAGTGCATGGGCTGACCCTCCATTATACAACAAAAAGCTATGTATCGCCTGTATTAAGGATAGTTATTCCAATTTCACAAGATACTGATTCGTCCTTGTATGGAGTACTACTTACACATATCCATTCGGCAGAGATAAGTCTAAAGCAGTAAATATCACTTCGCCAAGTCTGGCCCCAAAACCAGTTCCACATTTTCTTTGTCGCACAGCTCATTCTCTTTTCCTTTGCTACAGATATTGCACTGGTTCCTGCTCCAGTGAGCGCTATCTTGCGCGCCTCCTCCATTAACAAGCCACAAATCTGCAAGCCTTCGTCACATGATACATTTGGCAACTCAAGACTCTCCATTCAGGCGTTTGTGTATTTCCCGCAACTGCATCGCTTTGGATCCTTTAGCGTCTTGTATCTCACCCAGTATCAACAACTCAGCCATTTTGAAACGGAAGGGTTTCCACCTCCTCAAACCCTATCGACCGTTCTTTTACTTTTACTCCATTACTCTTCTTTTTCATTCAAAGATTGGTTCTGAGAGGAACTCTGCCTGTAACTGGAATGCGATTTGACATGAAAGAACGACCAGGAAGCCAGAAATAATGACAGATGACATAGTCATCTAATGAGGAGTTTGGCCGTTGTACTTTAAGGAATGATGTAGACATATGGACAAACTGAGTGATTGTTTGGTTGATACAAGAGAGAGAAAAAAAAAACAAGGTCAGTATGCTGGCAAACAAAACGGTAGATACACAGTTAGAAAGGGAGAGGAGGGCAAACACTTGAGGAAAGGTATCATGACGTGGGAGGAACAATCTCGGATATCTCCAGCTTCTCGGCTCATGATGCGAGCCGCTCTCCATCCTCCTGGGCCTCACCTGCCCTCTGGTATTTCCTTACCATAACTTTCACTCCTCTCTACCTTCCTTCACCGTCTACCCTCCTCAATACTGCTGAGTCTTTTCTTCATCAATATTTCTCTGTCTCTTCGCACTTTCCTGCAAAACGTTCACCTCTTCGCTCATTAGCCCCTCTCAGCCATAAACATACTTCCTTTGGTTTTCATCCCTTGCTCCCTCCTTCTGTTCCTCCCTTACACCCTTTTCCACAAGACGAGGTCAGACACAACCATCCGTCGTGACCAATCGTGATGATAACAGAAGAAATCTCATTGAGGTATTCCAGAATAACATTTACCACACAGGAGATCCGTGCAGGCTACAGCGACTCTCTGGCCTTATTGGCCATAATATGATCCTCTTTTTGCAGCAATCTTCCTGTATCATTCAGAAGATCGGAACAGATTATAACTGTCGATAGTACAGCGCTGTCCTACATTGCCAGCTCACGAGCAGACATTATATATATATATATATATATATATATATATATATATATATATATATATATATATATATATATATATATATATATATATATATATATAAATGTATATATGTATATGTAAGTACATATATATATATATATATATATATATATATATATATATATATATATATATATATATATATATATATATATATATATATATATATATACATATATCTTTCTTTCAAACTATTCGCCATTTCCCGCATTAGCAAGGTAGCGTTAAGAACAGGGGACTGGGCCTCTGAGGGAATATCCTCACCTGGCCCCCTTCTCTGTTCCTTCTTTTGGAAAATTAAAAAAAAAAAAAAAAGAATATATATATATATATATATATATATATATATATATATATATATATATATATATATATATATATATATATATATATATATATATATATATATATATATGATGGTAGGAAGTAGTATAAGGAAAACAAAGAAAGGGAGTTGACAAACAACAACAATGAAACATACTACACATATTATAAATGGCTCACAAATCAGCAGAAGAGAAAGGTGTAAACATGACTGCAAGCAACAGAAGAGTTGCCAAGGCTGAACACGGTCTTCGTGAAGACTTGGTAACACTTGGAACTGCTGAAAATGTTTTTTTAGGTTGCATTGTGGAGTAATTTACCTCGATACTCAAGATGTCTTCATTCAGTATTTCTTCTGCGTCATGTCTACTTAAGTCAACACGAGGAGATACGGTAGGATAAAGATTTTACACACGGTACACCCAGATCATCAATACCCAGATGATCTATACAGATGAAAGAGTTATGCAAATCAAAAGTAAACACAGCTTTTCACGTGGCACTTTAGAGAGCATATGCAGTGCAGGTGAGGGCATTACACCGATGCATCAGGTGAGGCGAACATGAAACAGGGGTAAAAAATGCAAATGACACAGGTGCCAGACAAACCAGTTACAGGGATCACTTAATAATTGTCATGATTAGTTCTCCTCTATCCCCACCACAACCACATGGCCCACACCACCACTTCCACCATTACCTCCACCATTTGTACCACTCCAACACCCACCACTACCATCATCCACACCTATCACCATCCCCACCTACCATTATCCCAATCACAACCACACGGAAAACACCACCACCACCTTAACCACGTAGCCTCTCCACAATCCTAACCACCACCACAGTGTCAACCACCAACATCATCTTCTCCTGCACCATATGGCCGTCACCACTACCACATCCACTACCACGACCATCATCCTCATCGCCATCAACCACCACCACTATCAGCCCATCATCACCACCGTCACTACCACACCAACACATTCACCGTAACTCCACTCCACCACCACCACCATTAAGATGTCACCCTTCTTATCACGACAACCCCACTATCTCCACCATCGCTACTCTCCCCACTACAAATACCACCACCGCCGGTACAATCACGACAATAACAACAAAAACAACAACATCCTCACCATCAACACAAAAAACGGCTACATCCCCATCACCACCAACACAACGACACCTTTCCCTCTAGCACCGCAACAACATCGTAACATCAGCACCCCCCCCCCCACGATTACAACAATAGCAATACCCCCACCTTCCCCCACAACAACACCCCCACCATCACCACAACAACAACATTCCAGACACCAGTACAGAATAAGAAATATCATCAGAACAACCACGACGACAACATCCACATCACCACTTGAACAACATCACTCCCCCCCGCCCCCAATAAGTATGACAAACTCACATGCCGACTGGCACACGGCGTGGGCGATCAAACCCTAACAATATATGTATGTGGAAGTGACAGAAGGATAGAACATTTAGAGAGAGAGAGAGAGAGAGAGAGAGAGAGAGAGAGAGAGAGAGAGAGAGAGAGAGAGAGAGAGAGAGAGAGAGAGAGAGAGAGAGAGAGAGAACAAAGAACGGTAGACAGAAAAAGTTGTAGAGTTAACAGAGGGATAACAGATAGCTGGATCGATGTCCACAAACAAACACAAACAACGACGGATAAACAAACACAGATAGCCAGTCACAAAAATGCAGACAGATGAATATAGACGGATAAACACAGAGATGCGGTCACACATAAAGACAAAGAGAGAGAGACAAACAGTGCCACATAAACAGACACTTTTTTCACTTTCGGACTAATACAGACAAATGCAGACAGAGGCTAACAGCCTGAAGTTGAGGAGAATGGCCTGAGACTGAGCAGGCCTGCTTGGTGACTCCCTCTTGATAACAAAGACAACATCAACACCTCGAGTGCCTCACCAACAACCATCGTAAACCATCTCGTCACCTGTCTTCCGCCATGTACCATTCTTGAGCAACATTTAATTTTTCTTAATAAGGAAATTTCAACTTGACTAATTATTATGATGCATAAGTCTGAATAGGCGTTTTTAGGGTAAGTAATGAGTTATCGTTACTTAGTTATTGTTGATTATGGATGATAGCTTATGAGACAGCGCCAAACTGGAGTGGCAAACATCTTGCCAAAGTTAATTCTGTCCTTGAGTAAACACTGCACAGAGAAAATTTCCATGCGATTATGCTGGAGTACACGACGATTTATCTGTGTCGTTGCATATATATATATATATATATATATATATATATATATATTTTTTTGCTTTGTCGCTGTCTCCCGCGTTTGCGAGGTAGCGCAAGGAAACAGACGAAAGAAATGGCCCAACCCACCCCCATACACATGTATATACATACGTCCACACACGCAAATATACATACCTACACAGCTTATACACAAACTTATACCTCTGCAACTTGAGCACTCACTCCCATCCCCCCTGCCCCCGCACAACGGCACCATGCAAGCATTCCGCCAATCCTCAGGCACCCCACCACGAGTCACACATACACCAAACAACCCCACCAACCAGTCAACAACACAGCCACCCCCCTTTTTAATAAATTCCACTGCAATACTATCGAAACCTGCTTCCTTGCTAGCTTTCATCTTCCGCAAAGCCCCCACCACTTCCTCTCTGTTTACCACATCATTCTCACCTTGCACACCACCTCGACCAAAACATATATATATATATATATATTTCTTTCTTTCTTTCAAACTATTCGCCATTTCCCGCATTAGCGAGGTAGCGTTAAGAACAGAGGACTGGGCCTTTGAGGGAATACCCTCACCTGGCCCAATTCTCTGTTCCTTCTTTTGGAAAAAAAAAAAAAAAAAAAAAAAAATAAGACAAAGGTTATTAGGTACAGTAGGGTTGAGGGTCAAGTCAATTGGGAGGTGAGTTTGAATGGAGAAAAACTGGAGGAAGTGAAGTGTTTTAGATATCTGGGAGTGGATCTGGCAGCGGATGGAACCATGGAAGCGGAAGTGGACCATAGGATGGGGGAGGGGGCGAAAATCCTTGGAGCCTTGAAGAATGTGTGGAAGTCGAGAACATTATCTCGGAAAGCAAAAATGGGTATGTTTCAAGGAATAGTGGTTCCAACAATGTTGTATGGTTGCGAGGCGTGGGCTATGGATAGAGTTGTGCGCAGGAGGATGGATGTGCTGGAAATGAGATGTTTAAGGACAATGTGTGGTGTGAGGTGGTTTGATCGAGTGAGTAACGTAAGGGTAAGAGAGATGTGTGGAAATAAAAAGAGCGTGGTTGAGAGAGCAGAAGAGGGTGTTTTGAAATGGTTTGGGCACATGGAGAGAATGAGTGAGGAAAGATTGACCAAGAGGATATATGTGTCTGAGGTGGAGGGAACGAGGAGAAGAGGGAGACCAAATTGGAGGTGGAAAGATGGAGTGAAAAAGATTTTGTGTGATCGGGGCCTGAACATGCAGGAGGGTGAAAGGAGGGCAAGGAATAGAGTGAATTGGAGCGATGTGGTATACCGGGGTTGACGTGCTGTTAGTGGATTGAATCAAGTCATGTGAAGCGTCTGGGGTAAACCATGGAAAGCTGTGTAGGTATGTATATTTGCGTGTGTGGACGTATGTACATACATGTGTATGGGGGTGGGTTGGGCCATTTCTTTCGTCTGTTTCCTTGCGCTACCTCGCAACCGCGGGAGACAGCGACAAAGCAAAAAAAAAAAAAAAAAAAAATATATATATATATATATATATATATATATATATATATATATATATATATATATATATTTTTTTTTTTTTTTTTTTTATACTTTGTCGCTGTCTCCCGCGTTTGCGAGGTAGCGCAAGGAAACAGACGAAAGAAATGGCCCAACCCCCCCCCCATACACATGTACATACACACGTCCACACACGCAAATATACATACCTACACAGCTTTCCATGGTTTACCCCAGACGCTTCACATGCCTTGATTCAATCCACTGACAGCACGTCAACCCCTGTATACCACATCGCTCCAATTCACTCTATTCCTTGCCCTCCTTTCACCCTCCTGCATGTTCAGGCCCCGATCACACAAAATCCTTTTCACTCCATCTTTCCACCTCCAATTTGGTCTCCCTCTTCTCCTCGTTCCCTCCACCTCCGACACATATATCCTCTTGGTCAATCTTTCCTCACTCATTCTCTCCATGTGCCCAAACCATTTCAAAACACCCTCTTCTGCTCTCTCAACCACGCTCTTTTTATTTCCACACATCTCTCTTACCCTTACGTTACTCACTCGATCAAACCACCTCACACCACACATTGTCCTTAAACATCTCATTTCCAGCACATCCATCCTCCTGCGCACAACTCTATCCATAGCCCACGCCTCGCAACCATACAACATTGTTGGAACCACTATTCCTTGAAACATACCCATTTTTGCTTTCCGAGATAATGTTCTCGACTTCCACACATTCTTCAAGGCTCCCAGAATTTTCGCCCCCTCCCCCACCTTATGATCCACTTCCGCTTCCATGGTTCCATCCGCTGCCAGATCCACTCCCAGATATCTAAAACACTTCACTTCCTCCAGTTTTTCTCCATTCAAACTCACCTCCCAGTTGACTTGACCCTCAACCCTACTGTACCTAATAACCTTGCTCTTATTCACATTTACTCTTAACTTTCTTCTTTCACACACTTTACCAAACTCAGTCACCAGCTTCTGCAGTTTCTCACATGAATCAGCCACCAGCGCTGTATCATCAGCAAACAACAACTGACTCACTTCCCAAGCTCTCTCATCCCCAACAGACTTCATACTTGCCCCTCTTTCCAAAACTCTTGCATTCACCTCCCTAACAACCCCATCCATAAACAAATTAAACAACCATGGAGACATCACACACCCCTGCCGCAAACCTACATTCACTGAGAACCAATCACTTTCCTCTCTTCCTACACGTACACATGCCTTACATCCTCGATAAAAACTTTTCACTGCTTCTAACAACTTTCCTCCCACACCATATATTCTTAATACCTTCCACAGAGCATCTCAATCAACTCTATCATATGCCTTCTCCAGATCCATAAATGCTACATACAAATCCATTTGCTTTTCTAAGTATTTCTCACATACATTCTTCAAAGCAAACACCTGATCCACACATCCTCTACCACTTCTGAAACCACACTGCTCTTCCCCAATCTGATGCTCTGTACATGCCTTCTCCCTCTCAATCAATATCCTCCTATATAATTTACCAGGAATACTCAACAAACTTATACCTCTGTAATTTGAGCACTCACTCTTATCCCCTTTGCCTTTGTACAATGGCACTATTCACGCATTCCGCCAATCCTCAGGCACCTCACCATGAGTCATACATACATTAAATAACCTTACCAACCAGTCAACAATACAGTCAGCCCCTTTTTTAATAAATTCCGCTGCAATACCATCCAAACCTGCTGCCTTGCCGGCTTTCATCTTCGGCAAAGCTTTTACTACCTCTTCTCTGTTTACCAACTCATTTTCCCTAACCCTCTCACTTTGCACACCACCTCGACCAAAACACCCTATATCTGCCACTCTATCATCAAACACATTCAACAAACCTTCAAAATACTCACTCCATCTCCTTCTCACATCACCACTACTTGTTATCACCTCCCCATTTGCGCCCTTCACTGAAGTTCCCATTTGCTCCCTTGTCTTACGCACTTTATTTACCTCCTTCCAGAACATCTTTTTATTCTCCCTAAAATATATATATATATATATATATATATATATATATATATATATATATATATATATATATATATATATATATATATATATATATATATATATATATATATATATATATATATATATATATTTCCAGCCCCCCGCTCCCTCCCCTTTTAGTCGCCTTCTACGACACGCAGAGAATACGTGGGAAGTATTCTTAATCCCCTATCCCCAGGGATATATATATATATATATATATATATATATATATATATATATATATATATATATCATATACAATCTCTTTTCACTCACCCTCTTTATATATCCAACCATTTCAGCCCACTCTATCCAGCTTTCCTAGTCATACTCAGCTTACTACCACACCTCTCTCTTACAACGTTGTTCCTTAAACAATGAACCTTCTTCTCATCACATTCTATTTCCAACAAATGCATCCTCTTCATTTTTTTTACATTCAAGGCCCAAGTTTTTCGTTTATACAGCACCGCTAGGGCAATCAAACCACCAAACAGTATCATCTTTTCTTCCCAAGACACTGTTTTTTCTTTCCACAAACTCCTCAATGCACCCATGACTTACGCCGCCTCACCCATCCAATGGTTCATGGTTCACTTCATCTCTTATAGATCCACCGGTCGTCAAGTCTCCTCCCAAGTATTTAAGACACTGCTCCCACAGGTTCTCTCCATTCATTACAGATATTTCCTTATCAATATCATTTCCTCTTCCACCTTGACCTCTTATCATGTCATTAACATCACTTACTACAGTGAGGTGTCCCTTTGTATCTACTCTCTCAATTGATTTTCCTTTAATTTTCTACAGAATGTATCTCTAGATTTTCCTTCCCTGTAGTTTTAAATTCTTTGTGTAACTGGTATAGATATTTGATATTAATCGAGACTGATTTTGTAATTAATGATTAAGACTATACGACTGTTATCAACCACCTCTTTAATCAGTTCATCTATCATCAAAAGTCAGTTTTTCCGGCCTAACAGTGTACATGGTGCCACAGACCAGCATGTTAAGTTCCTAATGCCATATGTAGCGATGGATAAACGAAGAAATATAGAGAAGCGGTCACATTGTTAATGACTATAACACCAATGATAAGAATACTATCAATCATGTTGCTGACCAAGTGCATATGTCTACCGGGCTCGAGATCCAACTCCTGTTTCTGCCTGAGTAGTTGTGCCGCAATTAATTGATTGATTTGCGCCGTGTCCCCAGCAAAGGTATTGTGCACCCCATGCTCATCCTGTGAGCGGTAACGCAAAGGGGTTGTAGAGGTCACACAGGGTCTTACTTAAACCCCAGTGGGTTGATATTACATAAGATGTTACAATTCTTATTTCAGTACATACGTTACATAGTTTCATATGTTAAGTTTTAACGACTAGATGTAAAAAGTGGATACAAACGTGATATTTCAGGTATCTTGTTATTGACAATAAGGCTTTGTTTAAATCTGGCACTAAAAGGCTCTATTTTTCACATTCTAAGACATAGTGTTTTAGTCCGCTAATCTTGCCACCGCTCCACCACTCAGCTAACTACCTTCCAGAGGACTGTCTGAGGAGAACTGCCCGCACACCCACCCACCAAGCCATTCACCAAGTCGCCCACCCACCCACCCACTAAGCCATTCACCAAGTCGCCCACCACCCCAAATTAAGGCTGGTATCTTAATGATGGTTGAATAATGAGTCATTCCGGTTGCTGAGGCCGTTAGGAGCTCATAATGGCTCTTATCAGTCTCTCGATCCCTTATCTCTTAGTATCACAAGGTGATAATTCCAATAAGAATGAAAGGCTATTTTGTTCTTTGTTCATTCATTCCATAAGGGTGAATATAAGATACTATGAGTCGGTCATTGGGCAGGTTTGTTTATCAACGGAAGAGTATCATCTTCCTCCCGTTAAGGTAATGCACTCGATGGCAAGTCCTTAACGTTGAGAGCCTTCTGCTCCACAACTGCAAACTTAATTATCGTCAAAGTCAGTCAGACGGATGGGATAGTTAACATATATTTGCATATCTTAACACCTTGACCGGAGAATTCAACTCAAAGCAAAAAGCGTGTTTGACACACCAGCTTCGTTCCCACGGTATTCATGGTAAGTTTGTTTGAGAGCAAGTGGTCGGAGTCTAATAGCCCATGGTAGGAACTATTTTTCAACGATTATAGCCCCCCATGGACTGTTACAGTCCATGAGTCCCGCCAATGGACTCTCGATCAAATACCAGAAACCGAGGACTGTGTTTGATGGCTTATGCCATAATAGGGCGCATCAGCGGAGCCTTCTGCCAAGCTCACCAGTCACTCTGGCTGGAAGTCTGTACCACAGCAGCTTTGTCTACCCACTGGACGCTTCACTCTGACTGAGTCTCAGAATTCGCCCCATGGTTGTATCTTGTCAAAACATCCTTCACGTTAGTCCCCACATGGCGACTTCAACTTTGTAACTGTGACTGGCTATATGTTCCTAAAGGAATTATCACATATTCTAACTTGTATCCAAGTGTTTCTCACCTTTACCACCATCAGAACGACATGTGTCGACCATCAGGTTGATACATAACGGGTAAGATTTTGATCTCATTGTTTGTCACATATGTGTTGAGGAGATTATGTTCCTGAGTAAATGATTTGATGATTCTGATCGATAAGTTGACTTAGCTAGTTTTGCATCGGGTGATCCCTGTACCATTATGACGTAACAACACCTCTGATTGTAGCACACTACATAACAACACTTCTGGTTGTAACACACGACATAACAACACCTCTGGTTGTAGCACGCGACATAACAACACTTCTGGTTGTAACACACGACATAACAACACCTCTGGTTGTAGCACACGACATAACAACACCTCTGGCTGTAACACACGACATAACAACACCTCCTCTGGCTGTAACACACTACATAACAACACCTCTGGTTGTAACACACACACACACACCCACCCACACACACACACACCACATACTGACAACAGAACGAATGAGCATTTAAGACTAGACATTTCTAACTCCTTCTTCCGTCCTTAGATTTAGAAGCTGATGATACAGGAGGGGAGACTTTCCAACCTCATCTCCCACTCTTCTCAGTCGCCCTACACACTACGTAGGTAATATTCTCTCTCCCCTGCCACAATGGATAATGAATCTAATGATGATAATGATATAAAGGTAATAATGATAATCATAATAATGATAATGATAATAACAATAATAATGACAATGATAATAATAATAACAATAATTATGATAATGATGATAATGATAATAATAATGATTATGATAATAATGATGATAATAGTAATAGTAAAGATAATTATAGTAATAATGATAATAATAGTAATAATAATAATAACAATAATGATAATAATAATAATAATGGTAATAATAATAATGATAATAACAATGATAATAATAATAATAATAATAATAATAATAATAATAATAATAATGATAATGATAATAATGATAATAATAATAATAATGATAATAATAATGATAATAATAATAATGATAATAGTAATAATAATAGTAATAATAATGATAATAATAATAATGATAATAATAATAATAATAATAATAATAATAATAATAGTAATAATAATAATGATAACGAGGAAATCCTCCCCTCTCGTTTTTTTTTTATTTTCCAAAAGAAGGAACAGAGAACGAGGCCAGGTGAGGATATTCCCTCAGGGGCCCAGTCCTCTGTTCTTAACGCTACCTTGCTAACGCGGGAAATGGCGAATAGTATGAAAGAAAGAAAAAGATATAAATATATATATATAAATATATATATATATATATATATATATATATATATATATATATATATATATATATATATATATATATATATATATATATATATATATATATATATATATATATATATATATATATATATATATATATATATATATATATATATATATATATATATATATATATATATATATATATATATATATATATATATATATATATATATATATATATATATATATATATATATATATATATATATATATATATATATATATATATATATATATATATATATATATATATATATATATATATATATATATATATATATATATATATATATATATATGTATATATATATATATGTATATATATATATATATATATATATATATATATATATATATATATATATATATATATATATATATATATATATATATATATATATATATATATATATATATATATATATATATATATATATATATATATATATGTATATATATATATATATATATATATATATATATACATATATATGTATATATATATATATATATATATATATATATATATATATATATATATATATATATATATATGATACATACAAATGGATTTGTATGTAGCATTTATGGATCTGGAGAAGGCATATGATAGAGTTGATAGAGATGCTCTGTGGAAGGTATTAAGAATATATGGTGTGGAGGTGGAAAGATGGAGTGAAAAAGATTTTGTGTGATCGGGGCCTGAACATGCAGGAGGGTGAAAGGAGGGCAAGGAATAGAGTGAATTGGAGCGATGTGGTTTACCGGGGTTGACGTGCTGTCAGTGGATTGAATCAAGGCATGTGAAGCGTCTGGGGTATGCCATGGAAAGCTGTGTAGGTATGTATATTTGCGTGTGTGGACGTATGTATATACATGTGTATGGGGGG
The DNA here is from genome assembly GCF_036320965.1 of Panulirus ornatus. NCBI lineage: Eukaryota > Metazoa > Arthropoda > Malacostraca > Decapoda > Palinuridae > Panulirus > Panulirus ornatus. The sequence goes on along the minus strand of NC_092236.1, from coordinate 1,346,208 downwards.
GGTTGGGCCATTTCTTTCGTCTGTTTCCTTGCGCTACCTCGCAAACGCGGGAGACAGCGACAGAGTATAATAAAAAAATAAAAAATAAAAAAAAGAATATATATATATATATATATATATATATATATATATATATATATATATATATATATATATATATATATATATATATATATATATTATCCCTGGGTAGAGGGGAGAAAGAATACTTCCCACGTATTCCCTGCGTGTCGTAGAAGGCGACTAAAAGGGGAGGGAGCGGGGTGCTGGAAATCCTCCCCTCTCATTTTTTTTTGATTTTCCAAAAGAGGGAACAGAGAAGGGGGCCAGGTGAGGATATTCCCTCAATGGCCCAGTTCTCTGTTCTTAACGCTACCTCGCTAACGCGGGAAATGGCGAATAGTTTGAAAAAAAAAAATAATAATAATAATAATAATAATAATAATAATAATGATAATGATAATAATAATAATAGTAATAATGATGATAATAGTGATAATGATAATGGTAGGAATAATAACAATAATGACGATGATAATAAAACTGATAATGATAATAATCTTAGATGAAAATAACAATGTCAAGGATGACGATAATAACAATTATAATGATAAAGATAGAAGCGATGATTAAAATGATAATGGAGCATATTAGATAATTTCATTAGCAGCCACAGAAAACGTGTTTCTCTTTCACATCATTTTATTCACACGTCATCAAATTCATTTACTGGTGACCACACATCTGAAGTGGCCAGGAAGACTGCGCGTCCTTACGTGGAGCTGTCCGTCATCAAGGTAATGCCAGCACAACCATGAGCACTATGGGGCACATACGGCAACCCCTCAGTGAGCTGGCTTCTGTTGACAGACCAACGCACAACACTATTGGAGAATTATCGTTTATCGACCCGTATCATTTGAGTGGATGATCGTTCAATACCTTCCCAAGTAAGAGAACGCATGTTATGATGACTAGTTTTGTTATGGGGAAGAACTGGGAACCGTTCAGCGCCTGTAACTCCCTCCGCAGGGGTCGTCTGCATGGGACAACAACTCGGTAGAAAGCTGGCAACACCGAGCTTCGCTAGTCATGACTCCCCGTGGCCTGTGGCAGGGCAGCGAAAGTCTCCTGGTGAATGTGTGGCTGTCTGTCACCTTCTCATCCCATCCCATGGAGGACCTTGGCTCACTCAGTGATCTGATATCCATCGTGGCATCAGGAGGCTTGCTGAATGGTTTATCCTTAGGCTCGTCTGCATATCTAACTTGCCCTCTTTTTCAACACACACACACACACACACACACACTCTATATATATATATATATATATATATATATATATATATATATATATATATATATATATATATATATATATATATATATACAGTATTTTTTTCTTTTTTGTTTCTTTTTAATACTATTCGTCATTTCCCGCGTTAGCAAGGTAGCGTTAAGAACAGAGGACTGAGCCTTTGAGAGAAATCCTCACTTCGCCCCCCTCTCTGTTCCTTATGGAAAATTAAAAACGAGAGGGGAGGATTATCATCTCCCCAGCTCACTCCCCTTTTGTCGCCTTCTACGACACGCAGGGAATACGTGGGAAGTATTCTTTCTCCCCTATCCCCAGGAATGATATATATATATATATATATATATATATATATATATATATATATATATATATATATATATTTTTTTTTTTTTTTTTTTTTTATACTTTGTCGCTGTCTCCCGCGTTTGCGAGGTAGCGCAAGGAAACAGACGAAAGAAATGGCCCAACCCCCCCCCCATACACATGTACATACACACATCCACACACGCAAATATACATACCTACACAGCTTTCCATGGTTTACCCCAGACGCTTCACATGCCTTGCTTCAATCCACTGACAGCACGTCAACCCCTGTATACCACATGACTCCAATTCACTCTATTTCTTGCCCTCCTTTCACCCTCCTGCATGTTCAGGCCCCGATCACACAAAATCTTTTTCACTCCATCTTTCCACCTCCAATTTGGTCTCCCTCTTCTCCTCGTTCCCTCCACCTCCGACACATATATCCTCTTGGTCAATCTCTCCTCACTCATTCTCTCCATGTGCCCAAACCATTTCAAAACACCCTCTTCTGCTCTCTCAACCACGCTCTTTTTATTTCCACACATCTCTCTTACCCTTACGTTACTTACTCGATCAAACCACCTCACACCACACATTGTCCTCAAACATCTCATTTCCAGCACATCCATCCTCCTGCGCACATCTCCATCCATAGCCCACGCCTCGCAACCATACAACATTGTTGGAACCACTATTCCCTCAAACATACCCATTTTTGCTTTCCGAGATAATGTTCTCGACTTCCACACATTTTTCAAGGCTCCCAAAATTTTCGCCCCCTCCCCCACCCTATGATCCACTTCCGCTTCCATGGTTCCATCCGCTGCCAGATCCACTCCCAGATATCTAAAACACTTTACTTCCTCCAGTTTTTCTCCATTCAAACTTACCTTCCAATTGACTTGACCCTCAACCCTACTGTACCTAATAACCTTGCTCTTATTCACATTTACTCTTAACTTTCTTCTTTCACACAATTTACCAAACTCAGCCACTAGCTTCTGCAGTTTCTCACATGAATCAGCCACCAGCGCTGTATCATCAGCGAACAACAACTGACTCACTTCCCAAGATCTCTCATCCCCAACAGACTTCATACTTGCCCCTCTTTCCAAAACTCTTACATTCACCTCCCTAACAACCCCATCCATAAACAAATTAAACAACCATGGACACATCACACACCCTTGCCGCAAACCTACATTCATTGAGAACCAATCACTTTCCTCTCTTCCTACACGTACACATGCCTTACATCCTCGATAAAAACTTTTCACTGCTTCTAACAACTTGCCTCCCGCACCATATATTCTTAGTACCTTCCACAGAGCATCTCTGTCACCTCTATCATATGCCCTCTCCACATCCATAAATGCTACATGCAAATCCATTTGCTTTTCTAAGTATTTTTCACATACATTCTTCAAAGCAAACACCTGATCCACACATCCTCTACCACTTCTGAAACACACAGCTCTTCCCCAGTCTGATGCTCTGTACATACCTTCACCCTCTCAATCAATACCCTCCCATATAATTTACCAGGAATACTCAACAAACTTATACCTCTGTAATTTGAGCACTCACTCTTATCCCCTTTGCCTTTGTATAGTGGCACTATGCACGCATTCCGCCAATCCTCAGGCACCTCACCATGAATCATACATATATCAAATAACCTTACCAACCATTCAACAATCCAGTCACCCCCTTTTTTGATAAATTCCACTGCAATACCATCCAAATCTGCTGCCTTGCCGGCTTTCATCTTCCGCAAAGCTTTTACTACCTCTTCTCTGTTTACCAACTCATTTTTCCTAACCCTCTCACTTTGCACACCACCTCGACCAAAACACCCTATATCTGCCACTCTATCATCAAACACATTCAACAGACCTCCAAAATACTCACTCCATCTCCTTCTCACATCATCACTACTTGTTATCACCTCCCCATCAGCCCCCTTCAGTGAAGTTTCCATTTGCTCCCTTGTCTTACGCACTTTATTTACCTCCTTCCAGAACATCTTTTTATTCTCCCTAAAATTTAATGATACTCTCTCGCCCCAACTCTCATTTGCCCTCTTTTTCACCTCTTGAACCTTTCTTTTGACCTCCTGTCTCTTTCTTTTATATATCTCCCACTCATTTGCATTTTTTCCCTGTAAAAATCGTCCAAATGCCTCTCTCTTCTCTTTCTCTACATATATATTCACTTTGCCGCCGCCCCCCACGCCAGGCGAGGAAAATGAAACACAATAAGTTCCCAAGTGCACTTTCGTGTAATAATCACATCATCAGGGGAGACACAAAAGAGAAATATAATAGTCAGTTGATATACATATATATATATATATATATATATATATATATATATATATATATATATATATATATATATATATATATATATATATATATATATATATATATATATATATATATATATATATATATATATATATATATATATACATATATATATATATATACATATATATATATATATATGTAAACCATGGAAAGCTGTGTAGGTATGTATATTTGCGTGTGTGGACGTATGTATATACATGTGTATGGGGGTGGGTTGGGCCATTTCTTTCCTCTGTTTCCTTGCGCTACCTCGCAAACGCGGGAGACAGCGACAAAGCAAAAAAAAAAAAAAATATATATATATATATATATATATATATGTATATATATATATATTTATATATATTCCCTGGGGATAGGGGAGAAAGAATACTTCCCACGTATTCCCTGCGTGTCGTAGAAGGCGACTAAAAGGGGAGGGAGCGGGGGGCTGGAAATCCTCCCCTCTCGTTTTTTTTTAATTTTCCAAAAGAAGGAACAGAGAATTGGGCCAGGTGAGGGTATTCCCTCAAAGGCCCAGTCCTCTGTTCTTAACGCTACCTCGCTAATGCGGGAAATGGCGAATAGTTTGAAAGAAAGATATATATATATATATATATATATATATATATATATATATATATATATATATATATATATATATATATATATATATATATATATATATATATATATATATATATATGTACAGAGCATCAGATTGGGGAAGAGCAGTGTGGTTTCAGAAGTGGTAGAGGATGTGTGGATCAGGTGTTTGCTTTGAAGAATGTATGTGAGAAATACTTAGAAAAGCAAATGGATTTGTATGTAGCATTTATGGATCTGGAGAAGGTATATAATAGAGTTGATAGAGATGCTCTGTAGAAGGTATTAAGAATATATGGTGTGGGAGGCAAGTTGTTAGAAGCAGTGAAAAGTTTTTATCGACGATGTAAGGCATGTGTACGCGTAGGAAGAGAGGAAAGTGATTGGTTCTCAGTGAATGTAGGTTTGCGGCAGGGGTGTGTGATGTCTCCATGGTTGTTTAATTTGTTTATGGATGGGGTTGTTAGGGAGGTGAATGCAAGAGTTTTGGAAAGAGGGGCAAGTATGAAGTCTGTTGGGGATTAGAGAGCTTGGGAAGTGAGTCAGTTGTTGTTCGCTGATGATACAGCGCTGGTGGCTGATTCATGTGAGAAATTGCAGAAGCTGGTGACTGAGTTTGGTAAAGTGTGTGAAAGAAGAAAGTCAAGAGTAAATGTAAATAAGAGCAAGGTTATTAGGTACAGTAGGGTTGAGGGTCAAGTCAATTGGGAGGTGAGTTTGAATGGAGAAAAACTGGAGGAAGTGAAGTGTTTTAGATATCTGGGAGTGGATCTGGCAGCGGATGGAACCATGGAAGCGGAAGTGGATCATAGGGTGGGGGAGGGGGCGAAAATTCTGGGAGCCTTGAAGAATGTGTGGAAGTCGAGAACATTATCTCGGAAAGCAAAAATGGGTATGTTTGAAGGAATAGTGGTTCCAACAATGTTGTATGGTTGCGAGGCGTGGGCTATGGATAGAGTTGTGCGCAGGAGGATGGATGTGCTGGAAATGAGATGTTTGAGGACAATGTGTGGTGTGAGGTGGTTTGATCGAGTAAGTAACGTAAGGGTAAGAGAGATGTGTGGAAATAAAAAGAGCGTGGTTGAGAGAGCAGAAGAAGGTGTTTTGAAATGGTTTGGGCACATGGAGAGAATGAGTGAGGAAAGATTGACCAAGAGGATATATGTGTCGGAGGTGGAGGGAACGAGGAGAAGAGGGAGACCAAATTGGAGGTGGAAAGATGGAGTGAAAAAGATTTTGTGTGATCGGGGCCTGAACATGCAGGAGGGTGAAAGGAGGGCAAGGAATAGAGTGCATTGGAGCGATGTGGTATACCGGGGTTGACGTGCTGTCAGTGGATTGAATCGGGGCATGTGAAGCGTCTTGGGTAAACCATGGAAAGCTGTGTAGGTATGTATATTTGCGTGTGTGGACGTATGTATATACATGTGTATGGGGGTGGGTTGGGCCATTTCTTTCGTCTGTTTCCTTACGCTACCTCGCAAACGCGGGAGACAGCGACAAAGCAAAAAAAAAAAAAAAGAATATATATATATATATATATATATATATATATATATATATATATATATATGTATATGATCAACTGGGTTGACTGTGGACTGACTGCCGAAATTAGGGTTGGAACCTATGCACTCGACCATGGGAGGCCCGTGCATGCGTCACAGTCAGAAATGCTAACGCTGCACCATGGAAGTAAAGTACCAAAAACACGCTTCCAGATAAAAACTTGCACTATACTCCTGTCCACACTTCGGTCTTCTCTTCCATTTCATACTATCCCTTCTGTTCCACCTCTTCTCCTTCAACCATCCTATACAACAGAAAAAGAAATACAGGACCGATCCGCGGCAGAGGTGGGGGCCAGCCTTGATCACTTCGGCATGATACAAAAATCAGTTTGATATCGTGTATCTCATGCAAGGATCGTATCAGGTATTTAAGTGATAAGAACAGATACTTACAATTTGATTTTAGCCCAAAGAACGAGACGCTATATGAGAGAGACAGCCAGACAGCCAGACAGATAGACAAACAGACTTTGAAGGAGGTATTGATGTTTACATACATATACTCAAGGTAAAATCTTATCTTTTTTTTTCAGAGGAAAACATCGAAGAATCTATATATATATCGACTGATCCTATCAAAGTTTTGCCCTGAATTAAGCTATTGATATGGAAGTGATTGTGGAAATATGTTATATAACCCAAAAGAGTGCGATTAAATTCCTTGAAGTATCTATTCAATGTAGTGATATGGATCATTTACCTAACCATGGGGACACACCTAGGTAAGAAACTCGCTGTAAGGAGTTCAGTGATATATCAGTGTTTTGCACATTGGTGAATATTACTAAGATACTGCACTAACTCTTCATGTACAGCGAAAAGTTATACAGACCATTTTGTATAAAGTTGTTAACCCATGGAAACTTTACTTCAGATACAGTGGCGAGGGTTCACTATGTTAGTTGGTGTGTCCTGGTGTGTGGTGGGCGTGGCGGTAGAGGCGGTAACGGAGCTCCACGGGACCAGAACAAAGGCTGGGACCCCACTGCTTCTCGTCCGCCCGCCCGGGACAATATCCCACACCTTGCAAACAGCTTGAGCAGGTGTTGCGGGTGGGGAGTTGCTGCGGGTGGAAGGTGTGTTGGGGGAAGGTGCTGCGGATGGAGTCTGTAATAAAGGAGATGTTGCGGTTAGGGGTGTGCCGGGAGAGGTGATGTGGTTGAGGTTGTGTTAGAAAGGTGCTGTGGGTGAGGTTCAGCAGGTGTGGGGTGCAGGAGGTAGTGCTGCGGGTGGGGGTGTGTTGGTGAGGAGAACGCTAGAGAAGGGGGTGGGGGGCAGGTGGTCTGCAGGGGGATGAGTAGGGATAGCAGCAGGTGAGACCAACAGCGGAGGAACTGGGTGGAGGATAGGGTGGCGGGGTGAGGGAAGCGTTAGGAGACTAACGTTGGAATAGAATTAAAAAGGTACAGCGGCAGTAGTGGGGAGTGAGACGATAGGGGTTGGGTGCTCCCGCCGGGGAGGGAAAATGTAGGGTCTGGAAGGGAAGGTGGAGGTAGAGGACTGGAGAATGTGGATGGAGGGCTAAGGAGGCTTGATATAGGGCTGGGAGGGTTGGGGAGGGTAGGTCGAGGAATGAGGAGGGTACGCAGAGGGCTGAGGAGGGTAAATGGAGGGCTGGAAAGGATTGGTGGAGGGAGACCACTTAATCACTCACTATCGCATCCGTTAATTATTGTTGTTGTTCTGAATATTTCTTGAGTGTAAGGCTGGGATGTTCATGTGGACGCCCCGGTCACAATACCTCCACACCCTAACTCTGTGTTGTATGTGCCAGTCCCATCACGCCCTGACCCCGTAATGTTCCTGGGGACGGCAGCAGCGCCACCCTCCCCCTCCTTAGTAGACAGTCAAGCCACACAGTTTCAGGGGAGCCCCCTTCGTTCTAACAATGGCCTCCCTCCTGCCATAAGAAATATAACAAATCTCATCCATTTTTCACTGTCGGGAGGAAAAATAAAATAATAATAACTTCACACATGGATAGTTACTCTGACGGCAACACAATATGATACAACGGCCCCTTCCCCCACCCAGCCGGAACTTCCCGGTATAGACCCCAGGCCCCAACCCCAGGGGACCCAAGTGGCCCCCAGGGTCCCACCCGTACCTCACTTTCCCGCCCTCTTGACCGGATGTACACGGCAGGTACCAAACATGGGACATAAACAACACGAAATAAAAAATGACGTAAAAACAGGACCAAACAATAATAGGCTAAAGGTGGGAGTAAAACACCTGTAAAAGCTGCATTCGATATTTGTCCTTATAATGTAGGACATTAAGGTATATTATCCCGTGCGCCATCATCAATTTCAGGTACAGATTAAGGGTACCACAAAATTGGCTCATATAATAACCCACATTAAGGTTTATTGTACAATACTTCACATCATCTTTCATTTTCAGTATATATCGCGGTCCGATATTCGATACAACACTGTTTTAATAATGAATGGTGGACCATATGCCCCCACCTCGCTATATCCTACACTTAATTGGTCCCGACAACCTATTATCATCCCTCGACCGGAAGCACATTTGCATGAAGTCCTAAGGATGTTACATGGCAATTGACAGTTAGTGTGTGTGTGTGTGTGTGTGTTTGTGTGTGTGTGTGTGTGTGTGTGTGTGTGTGTGTGTGTGTGTGATTACTATTTGTAATTACAATCTGTGTTAGGGAGAAAAAATGTTATACTTGTGTTGCCCTGTCTCTCAACCTTGTATCTATGTTACTTGTCTCTACTCTTATCTATACACACACAAACACACACACACACACACACCCTAGCCTACGCCAGGCATGCATTATCGACCTGTCTGAGGGGAGGATGAACACCTGGGTAAGATGTGTGGCCTTTGTGTGTGTGTGTGTGTGTGTGTGTGTGTGTGTGTGTGTGTGTTTCTGTCTGTCTGTCTAAGCCCCTTAACTTTCTCTGTAACTTAGCTCTCTTAATTCTGGTATCTTCTTTGCTGTCCTTCTGTGGACCTTCTATATTAGCTCTTTGTGCTTCTTTAAGTAGGCTAATCAAGCATGAGAGTTTCATTCTAGCTTTAGCCTTTTGTAAGATATGCACAGCTTGCTAAATATTTTGTCATCCATACACTTCAAGCTTATGCTCATATTTGCAAGCAGACAGTTGTTTCCTTGACTATTCTTCTGATCTAGGACTCTGCCAGCAAGTTAGGGACGATGTCGATTTCCAAGGCCTTCTCACACTGAGAATCCTGAAACATTTCCTACCAGGTAATGATCATGTGCGACACGTCTTTCACTTTGTCAACTTTTCCCATATATATATATATATATATATATATATATATATATATATATATATATATATATATATATATATATATATATATTTTTTTTTTTTTAAACCGAGAGGGGAGGATTTCCAGCCCCCCGCTCCCTTCCCTTTTAGTCGCCTTCTACGACACGCAGGGAATACGTGAGAAGTATTCGTTCTCCCCTATCCCCAGGGATAATATATATATATATATATATATATATATATATATATATATATATATATATATATATATATATATATATATATATATATATATATATATATATATATATATACATATATATATATATATATATATATATATATACATATATATATATATATATATATATATATTCCTATGAGTCCACGGGGAAAATGAAACACGAAAAGTTGGGAACTTTTCGCGTTTCATTTTCCCCGTGGACTCATAGGAATATCTTGATCACGCGCAAAATTGTGATCCTTTCCAATATATATATATATATATATATATATATATATATATATATATATATATTTAGGGAATCAGTGATGGATTGCGCAAAAGATGCTTGTGGCATGAGAAGAGTGGGAGGTGGGTTGATTAGAAAGGGTAGTGAGTGGTGGGATGAAGAAGTAAGAGTATTAGTGAAAGAGAAGAGAGAGGCATTTGGACGATTTTTGCAGGGAAAAAATGAAATTGAGTGGGAGATGTATAAAAGAAAGAGACAGGAGGTCAAGAGAAAGGTGCAAGAGGTGAAAAAAAGGGCAAATGAGAGTTGGGGTGAGAGAGTATCATTAAATTTTAGGGAGAATAAAAAGATGTTCTGGAAGGAGGTAAATAAAGTGCGTAAGACAAGGGAGCAAATGGGAACTTCAGTGAAGGGCGCAAATGGGGAGGTGATAACAAGTAGTGGTGATGTGAGAAGGAGATGGAGTGAGTATTTTGAAGGTTTGTTGAATGTGTTTGATGATAGAGTGGCAGATATAGGGTGTTTTGGTCGAGGTGGTGTGCAAAGTGAGAGGGTTAGGGAAAATGATTTGGTAAACAGAGAAGAGGTAGTAAAAGCTTTGCGGAAGATGAAAGCCGGCAAGGCAGCAGGTTTGGATGGTATTGCAGTGGAATTTATTAAAAAAGGGGGTGACTGTATTGTTGACTGGTTGGTAAGGTTATTTAATGTATGTATGACTCATGGTGAGGTGCCTGAGGATTGGCGGAATGCGTGCATAGTGCCATTGTACAAAGGCAAAGGGGATAAGAGTGAGTGCTCAAATTACAGAGGTATAAGTTTGTTGAGTATTCCTGGTAAATTATATGGGAGGATATTGATTGAGAGGGTGAAGGCATGTACAGAGCATCAGATTGGGGAAGAGCAGTGTGGTTTCAGAAGTGGTAGAGGATGTGTGGATCAGGTGTTTGCTTTGAAGAATGTATGTGAGAAATACTTAGAAAAGCAAATGGATTTGTATGTAGCATTTATGGATCTGGAGAAGGCATATGATAGAGTTGATAGAGATGCTCTGTGGAAGGTATTAAGAATATATGGTGTGGGAGGCAAGTTGTTAGAAGCAGTGAAAAGTTTTTATCGAGGATGTAAGGCATGTGTACGTGTAGGAAGAGAGGAAAGTGATTGGTTCTCAGTGAATGTAGGTTTGCGGCAGGGGTGTGTGATGTCTCCATGGTTGTTTAATTTGTTTATGGATGGGGTTGTTAGGGAGGTGAATGCAAGAGTTTTGGAAAGAGGGGCAAGTATGAAGTCTGTTGGGGATGAGAGAGCTTGGGAAGTGAGTCAGTTGCTGTTCGCTGATGATACAGCGCTGGTGGCTGATTCATGTGAGAAACTGCAGAAGCTGGTGACTGAGTTTGGTAAAGTGTGTGAAAGAAGAAAGTTAAGAGTAAATGTGAATAAGAGCAAGGTTATTAGGTACAGTAGGGTTGAGGGTCAAGTCAATTGGGAGGTGAGTTTGAATGGAAAAAAACTGGAGGAAGTGAAGTGTTTTAGATATCTGGGAGTGGATCTGGCAGCGGATGGAACCATGGAAGCGGAAGTGGATCATAGGGTGGGGGAGGGGGCGAAAATTTTGGGAGCCTTGAAGAATGTGTGGAAGTCGAGAACATTATCTCGGAAAGCAAAAATGGGTATGTTTGAAGGAATAGTGGTTCCAACAATGTTGTATGGTTGCGAGGCGTGGGCTATGGATAGAGTTGTACGCAGGAGGATGGATGTGCTGGAAATGAGATGTTTTTGAGGACAATGTGTGGTGTGAGCTGGTTTGATCGAGTAAGTAACGTAAGGGTAAGAGAGATGTGTGGAAATAAAAAGAGCGTGGTTGAGAGAGCAGAAGAGGGTGTTTTGAAATGGTTCGGGCACATGGAGCGAATGAGTGAGGAAAGATTGACCAAGAGGATATATGTGTCGGAGGTGGAGGGAACGAGGAGAAGAGGGAGACCAAATTGGAGGTGGAAAGATGGAGTGAAAAAGATTTTGTGTGATCGGGGCCTGAACATGCAGGAGGGTGAAAGGAGGGCAAAGAATAGTGTGAATTGGATCGATGTGGTATACCGGGGTTGACGTGCTGTCAGTGGATTGAATCAAGGCATGTGTATGGGGGTGGGTTGGGCCATTTCTTTCGTCTGTTTCCTTGCGCTACCTCGCAAACGCGGGAGACAGCGACAAAGCAAAAAAAAAAAAAAAAATATATATATATATATATATATATATATATATATATATATATATATATATATATATATATATATATATATATATATAAGATCATGTGACCAATGTGGGAACATATCCCTAACGCTACAAATCAGATTCATTATCGCTGTTACAACAAGCATACAGGATTGGATGTACCTAGCACATCTCCCACACAGAAACGTAGCGTAACAAACAGACTTTAATCAACATCTGCTACAAAAACTCAGCTTCACTAAAGAACTGTAATAGTTCATGCAAAGAAATTCGCAGCGGCAGAAACTACAAGCAACATAACACACGAATTATATTAATACAACTAGATTTCAACAGCTTACAGGACGGATCACTGTGTACTACGGCACATCGTCTCCAGCCACGCAACGCAAGACAACAGTCAAACTCGTTATCTACCACAAAAACATTAAACAAGCAAAGTCATCATGAACAACCGGCTATGAAAAGAACAAGACACATTACGATGATCACACGTAGTTTATGAATTCGTTTGTCAAAAGGAGACTGTGAGCTTCTTACCAACATGACCTATGTGGGAAGCACAACCTGCACGCTGTCCAAGACACCTACAAGAAGGGTTCATCAAACTACATGTCACCAAGAAGCATAACACTACCCTTAAACGAGAGACTGTTGTTAACTCTACAAGGATACCACGCCGTGAACAAAACGCAGGACGCCTACACGTCGACGAAGCACTATCAAGGAACAACCAAAAATCAACAACCAGAACAACGGCCCAGACAAGATACTTCAACTAAACATCCTAACATAGCGTTACAATCAATGACCGCGCAGCGCTACATGTACGTCCGCCTATAGGTATTACCCAGCCTCACCCAGCTGCCTGCAATCATCTCAAGCTGTTCCACTGACCTCTCCACACACACACACACACTCACATATATATATATATATATATATATATATATATATATATATATATATATATATATATATATATATATATATATATATATATATATATATATATATATATATGTACATATATTTATATATATATATATATATATATATATATATATATATATATATATATATATATATATATATATATATATATATATATATATATATATATATTCTTCTGTTTCCCATTTTAGAAAGTTAAAAAAGCAGTGAAAAGTTTTTATCGAGGATGTAAAGCATGTGTACGTGTAGGAAGAGAGGAAAGTGATTGGTTCTCTGTGAATGTAGGTTTGCGGCAGGGGTGTGTGATGTCTCCATGGTTGTTTAATTTGTTTATGGATGGGGTTGTTAGGGAGGTGAATGCAAGAGTTTTGGAAAGAGGGGCAAGTATGAAGTCTGTTGGGGATGAGAGAGCTTGGGAAGTGAGTCAGTTGTTGTTCGCTGATGATACATCGCTGGTGGCTGATTCATGTGAGAAACTGCAGAAGCTGGTGACTGAGTTTGGTAAAGTGTGTGAAAGAAGAAAGTTAAGAGTAAATGTGAATAAGAGCAAGGTTATTAGGTACAGTAGGGTTGAGGGTCAAGTCAATTGGGAGGTGAGTTTGAATGGAGAAAAACTGGAGGAAGTAAAGTGTTTTAGATATCTGGGAGTGGATCTGGCAGCGGATGGAACCATGGAAGCGGAAGTGGATCATAGGGTGGGGGAGGGGGCGAAAATTCTGGGAGCCTTGAAGAATGTGTGGAAGTCGAGAACAGTATCTCGGAAAGCAAAAATGGGTATGTTTGAAGGAATAGTGGTTCCAACAATGTTGTATGGTTGCGAGGCGTGGACTATGGATAGAGTTGTGCGCAGGAGGATGGATGTGCTGGAAATGAGATGTTTGAGGACAATGTGTGGTGTGAGGTGGTTTGATCGAGTAAGTAACGTAAGGGTAAGAGAGATGTGTGGAAATAAAAAGAGCGTGGTTGAGAGAGCAGAAGAGGGTGTTTTGAAATGGTTTGGGCACATGGAGAGAATGAGTGAGGAAAGATTGACCAAGAGGATATATGTGTCGGAGGTGGAGGGAACGAGGAGAAGAGGGAGACCAAATTGGAGGTGGAAGGATGGAGTGAAAAAGATTTTGTGTGATCGGGGCCTGAGCATGCAGGAGGGTGAGAGGAGGGCGAGGAATAGAGTGAATTGGAGCGATGTGGTGTACCGGGGTTGACATGCTGTCAGTGGATTGAATCAGGGCGTGTGGGGCGTCTGGGGTAAACCATGGAAAGCTGTGTAGGTATGTATATTTGCGTGTGTGGACGTATGTACATACATGTGTATGGGGGTGGGTTGGGCCATTTCTTTCGTCTGTTTCCTTGCGCTACCTCGCAAACGCGGGAGACAGCGACAAAGCAAAAAAAGAATATATATATATATATATATATATATATATGTATATATATATATATATATATATATATATATATATATATATATATATATATAATATATATATATGAGTACCCTTCCATAGTGTGCATGATGCTGTGTCACGCTAAGCAGTAAGGGCTATTCCGTCACTGTTTACAATACTACAATGGACCTCATCTCGGCCGTGGTGAAGACCGATAATATTCACCTGATGTTTCAATGACGAAATGAAATATTTGAAACAACCTTACCTTTAAATCAGTAGTTCTCTGTGTCTGGGAATTTATCATCAAATACTTGTTTCTGTGTGGCATCACTGTAAAAAGTTGATTCAATATTTTTTCATCCAATGAAGAATATGCAGTGAGTGGAGGCTAGCGTTATCAGGCGGCTGGTCAGCTGCAGATGTTGCACAGATAGGCAGCTGGCCACTCGCTCCCCTCATTCCACTGAAATTCGTCCTCTTTTACAAATCTTAACAATTTCCATTTTTTTCACGGTTGCAGGTCAGTATCTGAGCGAGTTTCTCCTGTTGGGTACGAAATACTTGACAGGTCATCAATAACACTATTAATGTGTGGCATAAATAGAAAACTAACGAAGAGAAATGAAGGCAATCGATACTCAAGTGTCCGTCCCCTCAGTTCGCCTGGCTCTTCCAGCCCACCCTGGTCAGCATAGCGCCCACCATGTCTACCGTTGCAGATGACATGTCCATTGCAAGACCTCCACACGCGCCGCGGACACGCGTTTTTCACCCTCCCTCTGTGTCTTATCTTTCATCTCGTTGGGAAATTATCAGTTATAAAAAATGATAAGATATAATATGAAAAGGGAGGGAGACGAGACTGTAGAGGTTTGGCTCTGAAGGGAGGTAGTCTGATGATGTTTGTAAACTAAATGTTTAGGAAAATTGATTCATTTAGTGATAGAAGAAGGTTTCATACCGGATAGGATACGACACACTGATGGGGTGATACACTGGTGATGTGACACATTAGTGATGTGACATACTGATGATGGTGATACACTATTGAGGATGACATACTGGTGATATTGTGACATGCTGTTGAAGATATGACGTACTGTTGAGGGTGTATCATACTTGTGAGGGTAAAATACTGGAGAGGCTGACAATCTGGTACGGATATGACGTAATGGTAAGAATGTGACACTTCAGTGAGGATATGACACATAGATTAGGGCAGGACACACTGGTAAGGTTGTTGTTACTTATTAATGAGGATATGACACACTTGCAGGGATGGAACATACAAGTGAGGATGTGACTCATCAGTGAGGATATGACACACTGATAAGGATGTGACACACTGATTAGAGTAGGACATATTGTTAAGGATGTGAAACACTGGTCAGGATGGAACATACAGGTGAAGATGTGACACATCGGTTAGGATGTGACACACTGGTGAGGATGGAAGACATTGGGTAAGAGGCGACACACTGGTAGGATATGACACTCCAAAGTTCTTAACACTGATCAGGACGTGACGTGACATTGATAAGGAAACAGGAATAAGAACATGATATTGAAATAGACATGAAAATTATAAAGATGAGACACTCACCAGCCACAGAGAGAGAGAGAGAGAGAGAGAGAGAGAGAGAGAGAGAGAGAGAGAGAGAGAGAGAGAGAGAGAGAGAGAGAGAGAGAGAGAGAGAGAGAGAAGGGGAGATAGAGAAAGGAAGAAAGAAAGGTAATCAGGTGAGCCTCACAATGACCACGCCTTGCACCGCCTGCCACCAACGTAGGGGCGTGGAGGGACCATCAACATGGCAAAAATCTTAATGAAATACTCACGTGAAAAGAGGCCGGGAAGAAGCTCTCCACATATTCTTCGAATTTTCTCAGAATTAAGTGTCTCCCATGCAACAAAATGTTGCATAATTTATCATGTTGTGCGTGTGAAACTATTTTCACATTTTTTTCATTCTGAAAGTTAGAGTCTATGTCGACTGCGAAAACAAAGTTGAAACTTTATTTTATACGAAGGTATTAAGTATTATGAGGCTAAATCTAAGGTATTTAGAGAGCAAAACAAATGTATTCAAGGAATTAAGGCGTGAACAAATCCTCAAAATTGCTAAGGTCCAATTAGCTTAAGACGCCATCAAAGTGGTGTGGAAAACTGCACCAGATACAAAGGTTCCCCCTAATCCCATCATCATCCTCCATCCTTCTGAAAGACCAAAACTGTCGTTTAAGCACGTCTCTTGTGAGGCCAGATAACCCAGACACGTCTGTAGAAGACTTCATGAAGATATTACTTATCTTCCTTTAGCACGTGTGTTGCTCAGGGTTTCGCAAATGGATGGTTCATGAGACTTCCCATAACCCTGGATGAAGGTATAGGATGAAGGGATCCTATCTGTTTAAACTTTTCTTGCGGCTCTGTTAGTCCTCAGTAGAGTTATACTGAAGAATTGTCACAATCCATTTATTTGTAACGAAGTATATATGATCCATATTTCCTTTTTCTGTTAAAATAATGTAAGCGAGGATAAAACATTCTCAGTTAAGAACAACAATCTTTTATCATTTTCCAGTTCTGAGTAAATTAAGATCCTAGAAGGTAATTGTGATATTGAGCTTTCTAATCGAGATTTGGATTGTTGAGGTCGTGGTGTGTGTAGTGGAATCTTTGTTAATGGGTTTGTTTGTTGAGAGAAACTTGTTGGAAGAGCAGTACTTACTGAGTCATCTTGAGGGAGATATACTAGTAGAGGGAAGTCGTTGATATAATATCTGTCCCTGCCAGACTTGAGAATGAAAGACACACGCTGAACAGGATGATGAAGATGTTCAGAGGAACAACTATCACGGAAAAAGGAGAGGAGGAATGTAAGAAACATGATACACTGTGAATTAAAAAGCTGCAACAAAGAAAGACGGGGAACCAAAAAACTAAAATCACTCACAAAATATGAAAAGCCGGAAATGGAAAAAAAAAGAAGAAAAACAAAATGGAGGATGCTGAAGAGGAAAGAAATAAGGGCGATGAAGATGAGGAAACAAGAATCAAATGAAAAGTATGAAATATGAGAAATTATTTGAATATATATATATATATATATATATATATATATATATATATATATATATATATATATATATATATATATATATATATATATATATATATATATAAAATATATATATATATATATATATATATATATATATATATATATATATATATATATATATATATATATATATATATATATATATATATATATATATATATATATATATATATATATATATATACATATATGTATATATATATATATATATATATATATATATATATATATATATATATATATATATATATATATATATATATATATACATATATATATATATATATATATATATATATATATATATATATATATATATGTATATATATATATATATATATATATATATATATATATATATATATATATATATATATATATATATATATATATATATATATATATATACATATATATATATATATATATATATATATATATATATATATATGTATATATATATATATATATATATACATATATATATATATATATATATATATATATATATATATATATATATATATATATATATATATATATATATATATATACATAAAAGATAAAAGACTAGAATTGCTAATAATAAAGGTCTAGTGAAAAGCACAAGCAGAGAAAAGACGAATTGGGAAGAGGATTCAGAGAAACAGCAAATGATATAGAAAAAGGATTAATAATGGGAAGCAGACAGAAAAGCAGCGGCGGAGGCAGAAACAGAGCAGGAGGAAGCAGCAGCAGCAGCAGCACCAGGAGAACAGACACAGTCCAAAGTGGAAAATGACTTGTTATCAGATACTCATAGTGAAGTCCATAATTGAGTCTTTTGTTGACCCGTCACACCCAAATTACTCGCTAATGCATTCATTTCAAACTTGGTAGTGCCTTGAAAGTTTCATTAATTAATTGCTATCAAAGTACTGATAGGTAGGTGACAAGCTGTGGCAGCCCTTCGGACGTGACCACCACCCGCCCATAGTGGTCAAGATACGGGATGATATCGACGAGAGGACCGACCGTAGCGGTGCTTGTGGCTGAGGATTATGCCGCCCCTCGATCGCATCCGTGCTTGTGATTGCATACGGCCGGGTTGCTTCGTTGCACAAGTTGCATGCATTGTTGGTGAGTACTGGCAGGAAGGGAAGGGGAAGCCCAGATAGCGGCAAGCAATCGATGGGTGGGAGCGTGGAGGTACCGCAGGTATTGAGAGGCCGAGGGGAGCTAGTGCGCCCTAGTAACAGATATGCATCACTCTCCTTGGATTATTTTTGGAAATGTCTTTACGGGCGCTGCTGTTTCGTAGAGGAGGGAGGAAGGGAGAGGGGGAGGGAGTGAGGGGGGAAGGTTTCCCTGGACGACAGAAATGCATGTTTGGTGATATTGCCTGAGAATTGTATGCGTATGCGTGCATGCGGGGGTTGGGGGGCAGGAGATGCTATTGTTACGCTGATTGGATGCTGATGGACCGTCGTCTCACTCTCGAGATTCATGTCAAATTTACCTGCATATGTCCAAAAAATATTTTAAAATAATATCATTAAACGAAAGTACCCTAGAAATAATCGGTATTATAATCTATTTGAAGTGCATATAATTTCACTGAATCCCTCATGGGTGGGAACCAGAAGGGCAGAGATGAGACTCTGGGTTGGGACCAGGAGGACAGAGGTGAGACGGTGGTTGGGACCAGAAGGACGGAGATGAGACGGACTAGGAGGATTGGGAAAGTGAAACGGCGAGGAGAACCTTCAGGCTGGAAGAAAAGACAGTTCTAGAAGTGAAGACGAAAGTATGTTGACATTTGGTACAGCAGAGACATATAACACGGGGGTAATGAAACTAACTTCTGACTTTCCTGTGGTTTGCAAGGAAGATTCTTAAATATTGTGAAGAACTTTAAAACGGAAGTCCTGTAGTAAAGTGTGAACCATGAAATGATGATAAAACTCTTTCCATACCTAACCATTGCCCATCCTTGATAACTAATACCCTTTCCTACTTAACCATTGCCCTTCCTTACTTAACTGCTGTTCTTCGCTATTTAATTATGGCAAATCACTTGATTGTCTCCCTTCCCTATTTAACTACGTTAGCGCATTGGTATTCATCACCATTTCTTGAAGCCAAAATATCTTTTACATCAAATGCGTCTCAGTAAGAAGAAGGAAGTTAAATCAATGACCCAGAGAGCATAACTGCATGCACCACACGATTGCATCACAAGTGTTCTTAACTGTATCAGGAAAATAAACTCCTGGAGCAAGATGGTAGGGCTCCTCAGCAAGATGTTATGACCCTTGTGTATGACAGTTTGGCCTTTGACCTAACGCTTCAGATCGTGCTCAAGCATAGCAGCGCCGTGTTGTATGATCGAAAACAAAAATTTCAACAACTATTTAAGAGAAAACATAAACGGCAATTATGGATTATGTCCTCAGCAGTGCAGGAGAATTTTGTATAGCTTCAAGACCAGTGAAAAAGCCGACAAAGCAGACACGAAAGTGTATGTAACAAAAGGAGCCATATATACGGAAACAAAATACTATGACTACCTACTTAAGAAAAGAAAGGATCTTGGCCAAAGTAGGAAAAAACAAGAAAAAGTTGCGATGAGCATCATGATTCCAGTACCCATATAATGAAGTGGTGTCGGCAGACAGCAGACGAGTCTTAGCTCATGGTCACCCCAGAACAAGGGTCAGAATACCTGATTCATATACTAGTCTAGGGTCAAACTATCTCTTAGCCCTCCTCTTTATTACCTCTTTGGACATACAAGACGAGATTTCCATGAGGAAGCTTCCTTAAATCATGCATCCTATCATTTGATAAATCTGTAACTATAATCAAACCTTTACCAGTGAGATTTGTGGGTACAGTGTGGCTGGTCAGGGGCAGGAAGGAGTATAGGTGTGCTAGTGGGCACCGCTGGACGCCAGTGAACGGTGGTAGGTTCTGGTAGATTTCAATGGACTCCGAAGAATAATGGTTGAGGGTGGTTGATGCTGGAGGACGCCGAAGAGTACTTGTGGACGCTTGTGGATGCTAAAGGACTATAGAGAACGCTGACAAACTTTATAGGACACTAATGGGTATTGGTAGACACTAAAAGATGCTATTAGATGCTCAAGAACAATGAAGAACGATAGAGGACACTAGTGGATATATATCAGACGACACTGGTGGGTGGAGGCTGGATAACACTATTAGTTGGACGCTTTAAGTTTCTAAACCAGTTTGACGACAAGAAGCTCTAAAAAAAACGCCAAAATGTAACAAAGAAATACAAGAATATAAAATTTATCAAGCAACTTGTTAGAAAACTGTTATGAAATTCATTCATAGTCCAGAAGTAGTGAATGAATGGAAAAGACCAAGTGACAAAATCGTGGATGCTGACTGCATATCCTGTATTGCAAAAAATAGTATGAAAGTAGTGAAAGTTCAGAGGAGTATAGAACTCTTCGCCTTGCCGGACATATAAGTGATTATACACTCACACCAAAAATATGTATTTAGGAATATGGAAGAGTCGGGCGCACGACGAAGAAAAAAATTGAATTATCTGACACGTCATCCCAAGAAGCATTTAATAGATCGTGGTAAAAATCAATTACAAAATTGTAAAGATAAATGATAATTCGGTCCACACATGGAAAATGTAGAGTGTTACAAGGCAAGATAAAATCAGATCAAAATGAAAAACGCTTAATCTGATGTACCGCAATTCCCGCACATATATTTTATTGTCAGACATCCTACAACTGAACTCGGAAAATGACGTACCCAAAGCAATTTGTCGTGCAGCCGTGACGTGGCTGATCCTACGCTTAGTCAGCAGATCGATCCCATTCCATTTTCAATGATTTTTCTTGTATAGAGCAAACTCAGGCACATAGTGACCAAAAGTTTGCCAGATTTTCAGATATGTTGATATAGTACTTTTCATTGTTCTATTGTGTTATGTTGTTGTGGTAATCTGTGAAATATGGAGAGAAATCGGAAACACGTACCAAGCCATCATCATCCCAGGTCAGCGTCAGCTCTGGTCAGCGTCAGCTCAGGTCAGCGTCAGCTCTGGTCAGCGTCAGCTCAGGTCAGCGTCAGCTCAGATGACCCTAGAGTCATATAGAGACGGCCACCTAGAGGCCCTAGTGCTATGTTTCCCTCTGATGGTCACTGGTAACAATGAAGATTTTGCCATAACAATAACTCGCGTTGTGAATCACTTTCTGCGTGATGAAAACAGTCGACATACGAACCGTTAAATATTTCATGTTTTTTCAGCATTCGATGGACAACCTCAATACTCATAGATTTTAAGAGCTTTTTCTTCATTTGGCAAATGAAATTCTTTGCTGTTAGCATCAATCAATCTTCTTATGTGAGTCACTTGCCTCTTTTGTAACGCTCACTCATGGTAATGAAATATCTGTGGGAAGGGTTCTTCGGTTCAGTGATCATCTTGTCTGTAAACATTAAGAACAAATAAGAAGAAATTAATCAACAACGTTTCAAGTTTCAGGTTAATTGATTTATAAACCAAAGTTAGATCACTTAATGAGAACCATAAATTACTCTCCTTACGAGAACCGCAAGTTATTCTCCCTAAGAGAACCACAAGTTACTCTCCTCAAGGGAACCTCAAGTTAGTCTCCTCACAAGACCCGCAAGTTATTCTCCTTAAGAGAACTACAAATTACTCCTCTTATGGGACCTACAAGTTAAACACCAGACGAAAACTACATATTACTCTATTCAAGAGAATTACAAGTAATTCTCCTCATGAAAACCACAAGTTACACACCTGAAAAGAGCCACAAATAACTCACCTGAAAAGAATCACAAGAGCCACAAGTTACTCAGTTAATGAGACACATAAATCAATCAGCTAACAAAGGAAATAAAACGATTCATGCAATAAAGCAAAGTTCAGATGTTCGCTGATAGCATAAACATTAACATATATTTACTGCCACACAACAATTGAGGCTCTGTGTTGAAGATGTGTTGCAGCCACTTATTGATGCACTTCATAGAAAAAGAATATATATATATATATATATATATATATATATATATATATATATATATATATATATATATATATATATATATATATATATATATGGTGTGGGAGGCAAGTTGTTAGAAGCAGTGAAAAGTTTTTATCGAGGATGTAAGGCATGTGTACGTGTAGGAAGAGAGGAAAGTGATTGGTTCTCAGTGAATGTAGGTTTGCGGCAGGGGTGTGTGATGTCTCCATGGTTGTTTAATTTGTTTATGGATGGGGTTGTTAGGGAGGTGAATGCAAGAGTCCTGGAAAGAGGGGCAAGTATGAAGTCTGTTGGGGATGAGAGAGCCTGGGAAGTGAGTCAGTTGTTGTTCGCTGATGATACAGCGCTGGTGGCTGATTCATGTGAGAAACTGCAGAAGCTGGTGACTGAGTTTGGTAAAGTGTGTGGAAGAAGAAAGTTAAGAGTAAATGTGAATAAGAGCAAGGTTATTAGGTACAGTAGGGTTGAGGGTCAAGTCAATTGGGAGGTGAGTTTGAATGGAGAAAAACTGGAGGAAGTGAAGTGTTTTAGATATCTGGGAGTGGATCTGGCAGCGGATGGAACCATGGAAGCGGAAGTGGATCATAGGGTGGGGGAGGGGGCGAAAATTCTGGGGGCCTTGAAGAATGTGTGGAAGTCGAGAACATTATCTCGGAAAGCAAAAATGGGTAATTTGAAGGAATAGTGGTTCCAACAATGTTGTATGGTTGCGAGGCGTGGGCTATGGATAGAGTTGTGCGCAGGAGGATGGATGTGCTGGAAATGAGATGTTTGAGGACAATGTGTGGTGTGAGGTTGTTTGATCGAGTGAGTAACGTAAGGGTAAGAGAGATGTGTGGAAATAAAAAGAGCGTGGTTGAGAGAGCAGAAGAGGGTGTTTTGAAGTGGTTTGGGCACATGGAGAGAATGAGTGAGGAAAGATTGACCAAGAGGATATATGTGTCGGAGGTGGAGGGAACGAGGAGAAGAGGGAGACCAAATTGGAGGTGGAAAGATGGAGTGAAAAAGATTTTGTGTGATCGGGGCCTGAACATGCAGGAGGGTGTAAGGAGGGCAAGGAATAGAGTGAATTGGAGCGATGTGGTATACAGGGGTTGACGTGCTGTCAGTGGAGTGAATCAAGGCATGTGAGGCGTCTGGGGTGGACCATGGAAAGCTGTGTAGGTATGTATACACGTGTGTGGACATGTGTATGTACATGTGTATGGGGGGGGGGGGTTGGGCCATTTCTTTCGTCTGTTTCCTTGCGCTACCTCGCAGACGCGGGAGACAGCGACAAAGTATAAAAAAAAAAAAAAAAAAAAAAATATATATATATATATATATATATATATATATATCTTTTTTCTTTTTTCTTTTAGACTATTTGCCATTTCCCGCGTTAGCGAGGTAGCGTTAAGAACAGAGGACTGGGCCTTTTTTGGAATATCCTCACTTGGCCCCCTCTGTTCCTTCTTTTGGGAAAAAAAAAAAAAAAAAACAGAGGGGAGGATTTCCAGCCCCCCGCTCCCTCCCCTTTTAGTCGCCTTCTACGACACGCAGGGAATACGTGGGAAGTATTCTTAATCCCCTATCCCCAGGGATAATATATATATATATATATATATATATATATATATATATATATATATATATATATATATATATATATATATATATATCCCTGGGGATAGGGGAGAAAGAATACTTCCCACGTATTCCCTGAGTGCCGTAGAAGGCGACTAAAAGGGAAGGGAGCGGGGGGCTGCAAATCCTCCCCTCTGGGTTTTTTTTAATTTTCCAAAAGAAGGAACAGAGAAGGGGGCCAGGTGAGGATATTCCCTCAAAGGCACAGTCCTCTGTTCTTAACGCTACCTCGCTATTCCGGGAAATGGCGAATAGTATGAATATAAATAATATAAAATATATATATATATATATATATATATATATATATATATATATATATATATATATATATGTATATATATATATATATATATATATATATATATATATATATATATATATATATATATATATATATATATATATATATATATATATATATATATATATATATTTATATATTCATACATATTTATTTATTTTGCTTTGTCGCTGTCTCCCGCGTTTGCGAGGTAGCGCAAGGAAACAGACGAAAGAAATGGCCCAACCCACCCCCATACACAATGTACACACACACACGCCCACACACGCAAATATACATACCTATACATCTCAATGTACATATATACATATACACACACAGACACATACATATATACCCATGCACACAATTCACACTGTCTGCCCCTATTCATTCCCATCGCCACCTCGCCACACATGGAATACCATCCCCCTCCCCCCTCATGTGTGCGAGGTAGCACTAGGAAAAGACAACAAAGGCCCCATTCGTTCACACTCAGTCTCCAGCTGTCACGCAATAATGCCCGAAACCACGGCTCCCTTTCCACATCCAGGCCCCACACAACTTTCCATGGTTTACCCCAGACGCTTCACATGCCCTGATTCAATCCACTGACAGCACGTCAACCCCGGTATACCACATCGATCCAATTCACTCTATTCCTTGCACGCCTTTCAGCCTCCTGTATGTTCAGGCCCCGATCACACAAAATCTTTTTCACTCCATTTTTCCACCTCCAATTTGGTCTCCCACTTCTCCTCGTTCCCTCCACCTCCGACACATATATCCTCTTGGTCAATCTTTCCTCACTCATTCTCTCCATGTTCCCAAACCACTTCAAAACACCCTCTTCTGCTCTCTCAACCACGCTCTTTTTATTTCCACACATCTCTCTTACCCTTACGTTACTCACTCGATCAAACCACCTCACACCACACATTGTCCTCAAACATCTCATTTCCAGCACATCCATCCTCCTGCGCACAACTCTATCCATAGCCCACGCCTCGCAACCATACAACATTGTTGGAACCACTATTCCTTCAAACATACCCATTTTTGCTTTCCGAGATAATGTTCTCGACTTCCACACATTCTTCAAGGCCCCCAGAATTTTCGCCCCCTCCCCCACCCTATGATCCACTTCCGCTTCCATGGTTCCATCCGCTGCCAGATCCACTCCCAGATATCTAAAACACTTCACTTCCTCCAGTTTTTCTCCATTCAAACTCACCTCCCAATTGACTTGACCCTCAACCCTACTGTACCTAATAACCTTGCTCTTATTCACATTTACTCTTAACTTTCTTCTTCCACACACTTTACCGAACTCAGTCACCAGCTTCTGCAGTTTCTCACATGAATCAGCCACCAGCGATGTATCATCAGCGAACAGCAACTGACTCACTTCCCAAGCTCTCTCATCCACAACAGACTTCATACTTGCCCCTCTTTCCAAAACTCTTGCATTTACCTCCCTAACAACCCCATCCATAAACAAATTAAACAACCATGGAGACATCACACACCCCTGCCGCAAACCTACATTCACTGAGAACCAATCACTTTCCTCTCTTCCTACACGTACACATGCCTACATCCTCGATAAAAACTTTTCACTGCTCTAACAACTTTCCTCCCACACCATATATTCTTAATACCTTCCACAGAGCATCTCTATCAACTCTATCATATGCCTTCTCCAGATCCATAAATGCTACATACAAATCCATTTGCTTTTCTAAGTATATATATATATATATATATATATATATATATATATATATATATATATATATATATATATATATATATATATATATATATATATATATATATATATATATATATATATATATATCCCTGGGGATAGGGGAGAAAGAATACTTCCCACGTATTCCCTGCGTGTCGTAGAAGGCGACTAAAAGGGGAGGGAGCGGGGGGATTGAAATCCTCCCCTCTCACTTTTTTTTTTTTTTTTTTTTTCCAAAAGAGGGAACAGAGAAGGGGCCCAGGTGAGGATATTCCCTCAAGGGCCCAGTCCTCTGTTCTCAACGCTACCTCGCTAATGCGGGAAATGGCGAATAGTATGAAAGAAAAAAAGAAATATATATATATATATATATATATATATATATATATATATATATATATATATATATATATATATATATATATATATATATATATATATATATATATATATATATATATATATATATGTTCCTATGAGTCCACGGGGAAAATGAAACACGAAAAGTTCCCAAGTGCACTTTTGTGTAATAATCACATCATCAGGGGAAACACAAGAGAGAAATATAACTGTCAGTTGATATACATCGAAGAGACGAAGCTAGGACGCCATGTTTGCCAAATGGCGTCCTAGCTTCGTCTCTTCGATGTATATCAACTGGCTTATATTTCTCTCTTGTGTCTCCACTGATGATATGATTATTACACGAAAGTGCACTTGGGAACTTTTCGTGTTTCATTTTCCCCGTGGACTCATAGGAATATCTTGATCACGCGCAAAATTGTGATCCTTTCCAATATATATATATATATATATATATATATATATATATATATATATATATATATATATATATATATATATATATATATATATATATATATATATATATATGGATTTGTATGTAGCATTTATGGATCTGGAGAAGGCATATGATAGAGTTGATAGAGATGCTCTGTGGAAGGTATTAAGAATATATGGTGTGGGAGGAAAGTTGTTAGAAGCAGTGAAAAGTTTTTATCGAGGATGTAAGGCATGTGTACGTGTAGGAAGAGAGGAAAGTGATTGGTTCTCAGTGAATGTAGGTTTGCGGCAGGGGTGTGTGATGTCTCCATGGTTGTTTAATTTGTTTATGGATGGGGTTGTTAGGGAGGTGAATGCAAGAGTTTTGGAAAGAGGGGCAAGTATGAAGTCCGTTGGGGATGAGAGAGCTTGGGAAGTGAGTCAGTTGTTGTTCGCTGATGATACAGCGCTGGTGGCTGATTCATGTGAGAAACTGCAGAAGCTGGTGACTGAGTTTGGTAAAGTGTGTGGAAGAAGAAAGTTAAGAGTAAATGTGAATAAGAGCAAGGTTATTAGGTACAGTAGGGTTGAGGGTCAAGTCAATTGGGAGGTGAGTTTGAATGGAGAAAAACTGGAGGAAGTGAAGTGTTTTAGATATCTGGAGTGGATCTGGCAGCGGATGGAACCATGGAAGCGGAAGTGGATCATAGGGTGGGGGAGGGGGCGAAAATTCTGGGGGCCTTGAAAAATGTGTGGAAGTCGAGAACATTATCTCGGAAAGCAAAAATGGTTATGTTTGAAGGAATAGTGGTTCCAACAATGTTGTATGGTTGCGAGGCGTGGGCTATGGATAGAGTTGTGCGCAGGAGGATGGATGTGCTGGAAATGAGATGTTTGAGGACAATGTGTGGTGTGAGGTGGTTTGATCGAGTGAGTAACGTAAGGGTAAGAGAGATGTGTGGAAATAAAAAGAGAGTGGTTGAGAGAGCAGAAGAGGGTGTTTTGAAGTGGTTTGGGCACATGGAGAGAATGAGTGAGGAAAGATTGACCAAGAGGATATATATGTCGGAGGTGGAGGGAACGAGGAGAAGAGGGAGACTAAATTGGAGGTGGAAAGATGGAGTGAAAAAGATTTTGTGTGATCGGGGCCTGAACATGCAGGAGGGTGAAAGGAGGGCAAGGAATAGAGTGAATTGGAGCGATGTGGTATACCGGGGTTGACGTGCTGTTAGTGGATTGAATCAAGGCATGTGAAGCGTCTGGGGTAAACCATGGAAAGCTGTGTAGGTATGTATATTTGCGTGTGTGGACGTATGTATATACATGTGTATGGGGGGGGGGGGGTGGGGCCATTTCTTTTGTCTGTTTCCTTGCGCTACCTCGCAAACGCGGGAGGCAGCGACAAAGTATAATAAAAATAGAAAAAAAAAAAAAAAAAAAAAAAATATATATATATATATATATATATATATATATATATATATATATATATATATATATATATATATATATACATATATATATATATATATATATATATATATATATATATATATATATATATATATATATTTTTTTTTTTTTTTTTTTTTTTATACTTTGTCGCCGTCTCCCGCGTTTATATGGATTGTATGAAGGAATTAGGAATGGAAAAATGGCACAATACACCCATACTAAGTATAAAATACAGTCGTGGGAGCAAGATTAGAACAGTAAAATTTTTATCGAGGATTAAGGCATTTACGGAGGATAGAAGTGATTGTTCTCAGTGATGAGGTCGTCAGCGTGTTCGATCTCCATTTGTTTATTTTTTTGCTTTTACCTGCGATGTTCAGGTCCTTGGAACAAAAGCTTTTATAATCTTGGCATCAATTTGGATGTCTTTTTTTCCTCCACTGATCACAAGCTTTGGTCAATTCTTAAACTCAACTGTGATCAGTTCAAATTTGAAGAAGACAGTAATGGTATGTAACGAGCTGTTTATTTAGCAGTGTTTAGGTCAAGTATTGGGATTACAGATAAACAACTGGAGTGACTAAATTTTAGATATCGAATCGATCTGGCACGATGACCATGCACGCGCAACCATAAATGGAGTGGGAAAATTCTGGGGCCTAAAATATGTTTAGCTCGAAATTTCTGAACTCAAATGTTTTTAAGGAATTTCCAACAATTGTTGTCTGTTCTGCCCCTTGATAGATTCGCCATGGTTCGATCGTGCTGGAAATACCAGTATAGAAATGTATGTTCAGTTTTTCATCAAATCACTCAATTGATTGAACTTGAAATATAAAACTGTTAATCAGATGTTATTTATGTTTTCACCACTTGACAAAATGATAGGAAAGTTGACGAGGTTTAATGATCAGCGACGGACGTAGAATGAGGGAACTAATGAGAGTTCCAATGGCTAACAAAGATTGTATCTGCCCTACTCGGAGGGAGTGGCAGTAATTAATAATCCCACATAAGAATACCGGTGACCTGGGTTACAACCGGCATGTAACTCATCGGGGAAACCATGAACTGTGTGGTATTTATTCTCGTACAATGCCTTAATCGTTATATATATATATATATATATATATATATATATATATATATACATATATATATATATTCATAAAACCGCTAAAACCACGGGCAAATGAAATGCGTTAGGTTCCTCAGTGCGCTTTCGTGTAATGATCACATCGTCAGGGGAGATACAAGAATGAGGTAGAAGACGTAGAACAGCCAGTTGATGTACAAGGAAGAGACGTAGCTAAGACGCCATTGTGTGTGTGTGTGTGTGTGTGTGTGTGTGTGTGTGATTGCGAAGAGAAGCAAACTTGTTAGATTCAGCAGGGTTGAAGGACAGGTTTGTTAGGGGGGGGGGGGTTGACTGGAGAAAAAAATTGGAGGAATCGAAGCGTTTTAGATTCCTTGAAGTGGACTTAGCAGTGAATCGAACCACAGAAGCGGAAATGAGTCATAGGGCGGGTGAGGGGACGAAGTTTATGGGAGCGATGAAGAATGTGCGGACAGAGAGAACGTTATCTGGGAAGGCAAGAATGGGTATGTTTAAAGGAATAGTCCCACCAATATCATATGAGCGCAAGGCAGATCCATAGATAAGACTGTACGGCGGAGGCTGTATGTGCTGGAAATGAAATGGTTCACGACAATATGTGGTGTGAGGTGGTCTGATCGAGTATGTAATGAAAAGGTAAAAGAGATGCTTGAGCTGAAGAGGTTGTGCTAAAATGGTTTGGACATATAAAAAGAATTTGTGGGGAAAGGTTGAAAAAAGAGATATATGCGTCAGAAGTGGAAGTAACAAGGAGAACTGGGAGACCAAATTGGAGGTGGAAGGATAGACTGAGAGAGATTTTGCGCGTTTGTGGTCTGAATATGCAGGGGGTTGAAAGATGTGCACGGGATAGAGTGAATTAGAACGATGTTGTATACTGGGGTCGACGTGCTGTCAGTGGACTGAATATGGGTAGGTGAGGCGTCTGAGGTAAACCATGAAAAGGTTTGTGAAGCCTGATTGTGATTAGGGAGCTGTGGTTTCGATGAATTATACAAAACAGCCAGAGAATTGATGTGAGCGAATGCGGCCTTTCTTCGTCTGTTCCTGGCGCTATATTAACGCGGGAAACGGCGATCAAGTATAAAAAAGTATCTATATATATATATATATATATATATATATATATATATATATATATATATATATATATATATATATATATAAACAAATGTGTTGTATACACAACACAAACTATCTAATTTTGGCTTGCACATACTTGTGCAGATACTAGGAATATATACGTTAGAGACGCTTTAAAAGTCATATAGAACAAGGAAATACTTGCAAAGTGAACGCTGCCTTGATGGAGTCACCTCATTCCTTACAGAGAATGATTATTAACGTCCTACAAGTGACCATTCATCACCTACCAAAAAACAGAAACTGTTTCGCATTACAGTGGACCCAGAGTGAAATTATACATCCATTAATACCTAATTTGCATAAAGACAATATTCGGGTAAATTCTCAGGCGAAGAACCATCTGACGAAATAAAAACGAGTTCCATAAATTGTTATCAGACTTGTAAATCAACCGGCTATGTTGTAGGTATGTGTGGCCGAATGTGTGATGCTGGGGATGGTAGTTTTGGTGGTGGTGAGGTGGTGATAGTAACGTTGGTTGTGGTGGTAGTGATTGTAGTGGGGATGGTGGTGGTGGTAGTGGTGTTAACGATGGTAGTACATGAGAAGGAGAGGTAAAGAGGGACATGATGGTCCATAACGAGGTTATCTGTAAAAAGTTTCTAAATTTAGTGGTTGAAACAGAACCTCAGCACCCACCTCACCCTCCGGCTCAAGTGCCGGTGGGATGAAATGAGATTGTAATGTCTTACATTGTAGGGGTAAGAAACTGCCATAGAAATTCTGTAAGAAAATGTGGACAGTTAGATAAATCCCTGTGAGTCTGATGCCATCTACTCTGTTGATGGGTTCTGATAAGAGTGATGACGTCATTAAAATGGTAATGTGGATTTTTCATTGATAAGAGATAACCATGAAATAACCGTCCAGTCTCGATTTAACGGTATTAGTAAGGATTAGTATTTACTACTTCGAGAGGTAGTTTGCTTTAATTCCTCGCCATTTCTATAAGTGAATAAACTTTTTCCCGCAATGTTGTTATATCTTCCTTCCTTTTATCTTATGATGGAAGGGATTAGTTTCTTTCTCTTTGGATTTGCTTGATTTTCTATTCATTTTTACAGATATTTGGTGACCAGAAGTGAGCAGTGTACTACAAAGATCTA
Organism: Panulirus ornatus; assembly: GCF_036320965.1. Lineage (NCBI taxonomy): Eukaryota > Metazoa > Arthropoda > Malacostraca > Decapoda > Palinuridae > Panulirus > Panulirus ornatus. The sequence continues at coordinate 1,314,290 of NC_092236.1, read as the reverse complement.
ACTGGGGCATCGTATTCTCTGCTTTGCAATCTACATTTCTAACGATGACACCGGACATTTTACTTATTGTAAGCAACTAAGTATTGTTTCCCTTATCTGTGATCATAACTGATAATCACTCCAAGATCATTTTCTTCTTTAACTTGTACTCATAAGATATATTTTTGGCATCAGAGTGCATATCTTTGTACTCCCCTACGTTAAAATCTATCTGCCATGTCTGTTCATTCAATCACTTTATGTAAATTCCTTTGGATATTCAGACAGTCTGCGTTTGAGTTGGCTATGCTTCCCATTTTCGTGTTGTCAGCGAATATCAAAAGTCTGCTGGTGAGTCCTGTCTCTGGATTATTTATGTACATGAAAAGTTGGAGTCCTAGGACTGAGCCTTGAGGAACTTCACGAGACACGTGAAGCCACTCAGATATTTCCCCATTTATTACCACTTTCTGTTTCCGTTCTATGAACCATTCTACTCTCCAAGCGTTGACTCGATACTGTAAGCCGAGTTTTGATTTCATTCAGCAGTTTGTTATGTGGTACTTTACTAAAGGTTTTCCGGAATTTCTAGTATACGATATCATAGAATATTTTGGAGTCCCAGTTGTCATATTTTTAACTAAAAAACTCAGTCAAATTCGTTATCATTTTCTTTTATTCCGGAAACCATGTTGATGAAAGGCCACTAATCTATTTTCTTTTAAGAAGCAACGATGTTGTCTTTAGACATTGTTTCTAACACTTTACCTGGAACGAGGTGAGGTTGGTGAGGTAGCACTTCGAAGCACATTTCCCGCCGCCGTTTTTGAAAACAGTTGTTGCGCTCGTTAGCGTCCTGTCGTCAAGTTGTTGAAAATTTTGGTGATGGGATTGCTACTTGCCGACACGCTTCTTTCAGTATTCTGGGATAGATATCATCTGGATCAGTTGACTTGCTCGAAATCAGTTTGTCTAGATATCTAAATACTTCGTAACATTCAACATTCTTAATGCCCAGGAAAGCTTTTTGCTTGTGGCATATGGGACGAATATTCAAGTGAACACCAAGTCACAACGCCTGTTGACAAGTGAAGCCGCTGCTTTATCGTCACTTGCCAGTATGATGTGAGAATGCACCAAAAGTATTCCTTATTTCTTTTTTCTCCTAACATTTATGGGATTACTTAGGGTTCTTTTTCACTCTGTGAGGAATTTTATCCCGGTTTTTGTTACCGATTTTGACTTTTTTCCCTTCTGTCATCGATGTAATCTTACGTACATATCTTGGTCATTACTCTCGTTACTTGACATATCATATCCTCATGGCATCATCCATCTACGTATTCCTTTTTGTTCATCTGATTACTTGTATCTACCCTCGTGTCTAAATACTCATTATGCTATCTATCTTTTTTTTTCAGACATATCTGCCAATTCCCGCATTAGCGAGGTAGCGTTCAGAACAAGGGACTGAGCCTAAAAGGGAAAAACCTCACTTGGCCCTCTTCTCTGTTCCTTCTTTTGGAAAAGTAAAAACTGGAGTGGAAGATTTTCAGCCTCCCGCTCACTTCCCTGTAGTCGTCTTTTACGACCCGCAGGGAGGGAATACATGGAAAGCGTTCTTTCTTCCCTATCCCCAGGGATAGTGTGTATATATATATATATATATATATATATATATATATATATATATATATATATATATATATATATATATATATATCCCTGGGGATAGGGGATTAAGAATACTTCCCACGTATTCCCTGCGTGTCGTAGAAGGCGACTAAAAGGGGAAGGAGCGGGGGGCTGGAAATCCTCCCCTTTCGTTTTTTTTTTTTTTAAATTTTCCAAAAGAAGGAACAGAGCGGGCCAGGTGAGGATATTCCAAAAAAGGCCCAGTCCTCTGTTCTTAACGCTACCTCGCTGACGCGGGAAATGGCGAATAGTTTAAAAAAAAAAGAATATATATATATATATATATATATATATATATATATATATATATATATATATATATATATATATATATATATATATATAAGTTTGAATGGAGAAAAATTGGAGGAAGTAAAGTGTTTTAGATATCTGGGAGTGGATTTGGCAGCGGATGGAACCATGGAAGCGAAAGTGGATCATAGGGTGGGGGAGGGGGCGAAAATCCTGGGAGCCTTGAAGAATGTGTGGAAGTCGAGAACATTATCTCGGAAAGCAAAAATGGGTATGTTTGAAGGAATAGTGGTTCCAACAATGTTGTATGGTTGCGAGGCGTTGGCTATGGATAGAGTTGTGCGCAGGAGGATGGATGTGCTGGATATGAGATGTTTGAGGACAATGTGTGGTGTGAGGTGGTTTGATCGAGTAAGTAACGTAAGGGTAAGAGAGATGTGTGGAAATAAAAAGAGCGTGGTTGAGAGAGCAGAAGAGGGTGTTTTGAAATGGTTTGGGCACATGGAGAGAATGAGTGAGGAAAGATTGACCAAGAGGATATATGTGTCGGAGGTGGAGGGAACGAGAAGAAGTGGGAGACCAAATTGGAGGTGGAAAGACGCAGTGAAAAAGATTTTGTGTGATCGGGGCCTTAACATGCAGGAGGGTGAAAGGAGGGCAAGGAATAGAGTGAATTGGATCGATGTGGTATACCGGGGTTGACGTGCTGTCAGTGGATCGAATCAGGGCATGTGAAGCGTCTGGGGTAAACCATGGAAAGCTGTGTAGGTATGTATATTTGCGTGTGTGGACGTATGTATATACATGTGTATGGGGGTGGGCCATTTCTTTCGTCTGTTTCCTTGCGCTACCTCGCAAACGCGGGAGACAGCGACAAAGCAAAAAAAAAAAAAATATATATATATATATATATATATATATATATATATATATATATATATATATATATATATATATATATATATATATTCTCTCATGTTTGATCGACGTTTCCTGACCTAACGGGTTAGCGCTAGGAGCTTATAAAAGTAGGCTGCACTCACTCAAATCCATGCTTTAGCTGTCATATAAAATGTACCGAAACTACATCCCCTATGTATAGATATGAAACCAGGCAAAAACACCCATGGGCATTCCATATCCCTCAACCACATTCTCTCGTGCCTCCAAAATATATTCATGGATACGCATATACACCTCCAAACATACTGCTGTATGCATACACACCACCCCTCACAAGCATACAATAACATAAAAACCGCCCCTCACAAACACACTGGTATCTACATACAGGCCGCCCCTCACAAACTTACAGGTACATACAGAACGCCATTCAGAAACACTTGCACTGCAGCCATAGCATTTCAACTGACCTCCGCGCCTCCCATCACTTCCCAGTCAATGAACACGTCCCATTGACACCGTGGGCGGCGCGAACAAGTCATTAATGAGCGAAAATCAAGGCGGCCAATCAGGCAACATTAATGAGGAATTAGGTACTCGACCCCGAGCTATGGCAGGTATTCTGAACGGCGCCAGTCCGGGCGAGGAGGGGACGGTTCAGGCGCTCTGATGTCTGCTAATTACTCCCAGGAAGTGGTTGAGCGCTGTGTGCAGAAAACGGGTGCGTACTACGTATTGATGTTCTGTTGTGCGAGATATAAAGAAATCTTAGGAAGGATATTCATAAGACGCTCAGACACAACACCGCTTCAATCAGGTGAACTAGAAATATTAGGATAATGCCTATTTGTTGGGCAGGAAGTCAGAACTTGATTCAATGAATATTTTCTAGAATCTATCTTCAACCGTGTGAGGCTGGAACACAGGAAGTCTAGTGCAGAACTACTGACACTTTAACGTACTGCATAGAGAGAACAAAAGGATTTTATGAATATGGAATAATATAAGTCGTCTGTTTCTTGACAGACATCGTAGACAGGTGTTTATTTGGTATAGCAAACATCAATAGTGACATGACTTATTTTGAACCTACAAGGCTAGCCTTGGGCTGGTCACTGCTAGTATAATGTCTCTCTCTAGAATACTTCAGTGCTTCTATATCTCTTACATCACCTACAGAACTCAGGAGATAGTTACGTAGATGAACGATCAGGTGATGTTGAAACCTCTTGAACAAATTCTTCTTGGCGGAGCGAATTCTTATCAGCAATCTATAATCATGTTTACGGTTCACTTCTACAATAGATTTTGTAGTTAACTTTAACATAATGACAGACTAAAGAGGATAAAAGAGACAAGCAAACAAGAAAAAAGGTAGAGACAAGCAAACAGGCAGGAAGAGAGATAGAAAAATACAAAAGAAATAAATAAAAACAAACTTCTACTTCTAAAGCAGGATTCGTCTAAATCACTGCCATACCTGAGTGTCGCACGGCCAATAAATGCTCTCCGGACAGATGACTAAAATCATGAAGTGATGGAGAGATACCCAGATGGTCGAGCGTGTGCAGCATTCCCTCGAAATTATTGACTATGACTGAAAAAATGGTACGACACTTTGATGGATTTTGGTAAAGGTTGCAGAGAAGGGCGGAGAGAAAGCCTCAAATACTTGCATATTAGATAAAACAGTACTGAAGGCCTCAAGGTGTTCTCACTGCCTGTTACTCCTAGATCTCGTTAATGTGAAATGGATCTATGACTGAATGATATAGGTAAATAACCTAATAAAGGATAATTTAATAAAATAATCATTTGTAAATAGAAGCGATTAATAGCCTCAGAGTCAGACAATGGAAGAATATCCTGCATAAGTGAAATATCACCGCCTGAATCTTAATACATTTAGATAAGGATCTGGCGAAGTATCTGACCAGCCCATAAAACATCGAGCTAAAACAATAGACAGTCGATGATTGTATCCGAATTCCAGGCGAGCCTCGAGACCATTGTTAAGGATTCGAACACCGATAGCAGAGATTCCTGTGATAGATTACCCACAATCCTTGGCAGTGTTCCTGCCAGCTGATCTTTGTTTAACATCGTGATACTCGTCCATTCACGGTGGAGCTTTAGGCTTCAAGTCGTTTATTCCCTCTTCTCGGTACTTCCAGGATGATTCTATATTTTCTCCGACAGATGGCGTGTGAATATAATTGATTACGTCACAGCCTAGTATCTGAAAACAAAAGTAAAAGTCTTAATATTTTGGAAAAATATACATTATATTGATAAATTCACTATTGATCTTTAGTTTAGTGATTTTTGTACATTTATATTAAATATGAACTACATTCTAGGTTATACATTTTTCCCAAACTTTTCTGTAAGAGTCAACCAGAAAAGATTCCAGGATATCTGAAAAGTAATCGAGTTGTACTGAGTTAGGTAGTGTTGTGGCGACGGTACAGCGAGTGACTCAGTCAGGCAATACGTGGAGTCACACGTGGCTACTGACTCTTTATTCATCTGGTTACCAGTTCCTAACAGCCAGTTTCTATCATCATATTACTTATCTCTTACTTATTCCATCTTTCCTAGTCTCTCTGTTTACTGGTCTGTCTATACATACACGTATATCTTATCTATTTAGCCTTCCTACTTATCTTTTTTAGTTGCGATGGCAAAGGCTACTTAATTGCTTAATAAAGGCCGTCTCAGATACGCCCTCTCTCTCTCTCTCTCTCTCTCTCTCTCTCTCTCTCTCTCTCTCTCTCTCTCTCTCTCTCTCTCTCTCCCTATATATATATACATATATATATATATATATATATTTTTTTTTTTGTCTTTTTTTTGCTTTGTCGCTGTCTCCCGCGTTTGCGAGGTAGCGCAAGGAAACAGACGAAAGAAATGGCCCAACCCACCCCCATACACATGCACATACACACGTCCACACACGCAAATATACATACCTACACAGCTTTCCATGGTTTACCCCAGACGCTTCACATGCCCTGATTCAATCCACTGACAGCACGTCAACCCCGGTATACCACATCTATCCAATTCATTCTATTCCTTGCCCTCCTTTCACCCTCCTGCATGTTCAGGCCCCGATCACACAAAATCTTTTTCACTCCATCTTTCCACCTCCAATTTGCTCTCCCACTTCTCCTCGTTCCCTCCACCTCCGACACATATATCCTCTTGGTCAATCTTTCCTCACTCATTCTCTCCATGTACCCAAACCATTTCAAAACACCCTCTTCTGCTCTCTCAACCACGCTCTTTTTATTTCCACACATCTCTCTTACCCTTACGTTACTTACTCGATCAAACCACCTCACACCACACATTGTCCTCAAACATCTCATTTCCAGCACATCCATCCTCCTTCGCAATGCTCTATCCATAGCCCACGCCTCGCAACCATACAACATTGTTGGAACCACTATTCCTTCAAACATACCCAAATTTGCTTTCCGAGATAATGTTCTCGACTTCCACACATTCTTCAAGGCTCCCAGGATTTTCGCCCCTTCCCCCACCCTATGATCCACTTCCGCTTCCATGGTTCCATGTATATATATATATATATATATATATATATATATATATATATATATATATATATATATATATATATATATATATATATATATATATATAAATATATATATATATATATATATATATATATATATATATATATATATATATATATATATATATATATATATATATATATATATATATATATATATATATATATATATATATATATATATATATATATATATATATATATATATATATACATATGTATATATATATATATATATACATATATATATATATAGTGGTTCCAACAATGTTGTATGGTTGCGAGGCGTGGGCTATGGATAGAGTTGTGCGCAGGAGGATGGATGTGCTGGAAATGAGATGTTTGAGGACAATGTGTGGTGTGAGGTGGTTTGATCGAGTGAGTAACGTAAGGGTAAGAGAGATGTGTGGAAATAAAAAGAGCGTGGTTGAGAGAGCAGAAGAGGGTATTTTGAAGTTGTTTGGGCACATGGAGAGGATGAGTGAGGAAAGATTGACCAAGAGGATATATTTGTCGGAGGTGGAGGGAGCAAGGAGAAGAGGGAGACCAAATTGGAGGTGGAAAGATGGAGTGAAAAAGATTTTGTGTGATCGGGGCCTGAACATGCAGGAGGGTGAAAGGAGGGCAAGGAATAGAGTGAATTGGAGCGATGTGGTATACCGGGGTTGACGTGCTGTCAGTAGATTGAATCAAGGCATGTGAAGCGTCTGGGGTAAACCATGGAAAGCTGTGTAGGTATGTATATTTGCGTGTGTGGACGTATGTATATACATGTGTATGGGGGGGGGGGGTTGGGCCATTTCTTTCGTCTGTTTCCTTGCGCTACCTCGCAAACGCGGGGGACAGCGACAAAGTATAAAAAAAAAAAATTATATATATATATCTAGTGTTTTGAAATGGTTTGGTCACATGGAGAGAATGAGTGAGGAAAGATTGACCAAGAGGATATATGTGTCAGAGGTGGAAGGAACGAGAAGTGGGACACCAAATTGGAGGTGGAAAGATGGAGTGAAAAAGATTTTGAGTGATCGGGGCCTGAACATGCAGGAGGGTGAAAGGCGTGCAAGGAATAGGGTGAATTGGAGCGATGTAGTATACCAGGGTCGACATGCTGTCAATGGACTGAACCAGGGCATGTGAAGCGTCTGGGGTAAACCATGGAAAGTTCTGTGGGGCCTAGATGTGGAAAGGGAGCTGTGGTTTCGGTGCATTATTACATGACAGCTAAAGACTGAGTGTTAACGAATGGGGCCTTTGTCTTTTCCTAGCGCTACCCCGCACACATGAGGGGGGAGGGGGATGTTATTCCATGTGTGGCGAGGTGGCGATGGGAATGAATAAAGGCAGACAGTATGAATTATGTACATGTGTATATATGTATATGTCTCTGTGTGCATATAAATGTATACATTGAGATGTATAGGTATGTATATATGCATGTGTGGACGTGTATGTATATACAATGTGTATGTGGGTGCGTTGGGCGAATCTTTCGTCTGTTTCCTTCCGCTAACTCGAAAACGCGGGAGACAGCGACAAAGCAAAATAAATAAAACAAATGAATATATATATATATATATATATATATATATATATATATATATATATATATATATATATATATATATATATATAAATTATATGGGAGGGTATTGATTGAGACGGTGAAGGCATGTTCAGAGCATCAGATTGGGGAAGAGCAGTGTAGTTTCAGAAGTGGTAGAGGATGTGTGGATCAGGTGTTTGCTTTGAAGAATGTATGTGAGAAATACTTAGAGAAGCAAATGGATTTGTATGCAGCATTTATGGATCTGATGGTATATGATAGAGTTCGTAGAGATACTCTGTGGAAGGTATTAACAATATATGGGGTGGGAGGCAAGTTGCTAGAAGCAGTGAAAAGTTTTTATCAAGGATGTAAGGCATGTGTACGTGTAGGAAGAGAGGAAAGTGATTGGTTCTCAGTGAATGTAGGTTTACAGCAGGGGTGTGTGATGTTTCCATGGTGGTTTAATTTGTTTATGGATGGGGTTGTTAGGGAGGTGAATGCAAGAGTTTTGAAAGAGGGGCAAGTATGCAGTCTGTTGTGGATGAGAGAGCTTGGGAAGTGAGTCAGTTGTTGTTCGCTGATGATACAGCGCTGGTGGCTGATTCATGTGAGAAACTGCAGAAGCTGGTGACTGAGTTTGGTAAAGTGTGTGAAAGGAGAAAGTTAAGAGTAAATGTGAATAAGATCAAGGTTATTAGGTACAGTAGGGTTGAGGGTCAAGTCAATTGGGAGGTAAGTTTGAATGGAGAAAAACTGGAGGAAGTAAAGTGTTTTAGATAACTGGGAGTGGATCTGGCAGCAGATGGAACCATGGAAGCGGAAGTGAATCATAGGGTGGGGGAGGGGGCGAAAATTCTGGGAGCCTTGAAAAATGTGTGGAAGTCGAGAACATTATCTCGGAAAGCAAAAATGAGCATGTTTGAAGGAATAGTGGTTCCAACAATGTTGTATGGTTGCGAGGCATGGGCTATGGATAGAGTTGTGCGCAGGAGGGTGGATGTGCTGGAAATGAGATGTCTGAGGACAATATGTGGTGTGAGGTGGTTTGATCGAGTAAGCAATGTAAGGGTAAGAGAGATGTGTGGAAATAAAACGATTGTTGAGAGAGCAGAAGAGGGTGTTTTGAAATGGTTTGGTCACATGGAGAGAATGAGTGAGGAGAGATTGACCAAGAGGATATATGTCAGAGGTGGAGGGAACGAGGAGAAGTGGGAGACCGAAATTGGAGGTGGAAAGATGGAGTGAAAAAGATTTTGAGTGATCGGGGCCTAAACATGCAGGAGGGTGAAAGGCGTGCAAGGAATAGAGTGAATTGGAACGATGTGGTATGCCAGGGTCGACGTGCTGCCAATGGATTGAACCAGGGCATGTGAAGTGTCTGGGGTAAACCATGGAAAGTTCTGTGGGGCCTGGATGTGGAAAGAGAGCTGTGTTTTCGGTGCATTATTACATGACAGCTAGAGACTGAGTGTGAACGAATGTGGCCTTTGTTGTCTTTTCCTAGCGCTACCTCACACACATGAGGGGGGAGGGGGTTGTTATTCCATGTGTGGCGAGATATCGATGGGAATAAATAAAGGCAGACAGTATGAATTTTGCACATGTGTATATATGTATATGTCTGTGTGTGTGTATATACATGTGTACATTGAGATGTATAGGTATGTATATTTGCGTGTGTGGACGTGTATGAATGTACATGTGTATGTGGGTGGGTTGGGCCATTCTTTTGTCTGTTTCCTTGCGCTACCTCGCTAACACGGGAGACAGCGACAAAGCAAAATAAATAAAAATAAATAATATATATATATATATATATATACATATATATGTATATATATATAAATATATATATATATATATATATATATATATATATATATATATATATATATATATATATATATATATATATATTGTACATCTTTTTTTAAACCATAAATATACGTATGTGAGAAGGAGCGTTGGTCAAAGGGCATTATCAGATTACGCGTTGATTGATAGGAGTGTTAAAGAGAGACTTTTGGATGTCAATGTGCCGAGAGGGGCAGCTGGTGGATGTCTAATCATTATTTTCTGGAGGCGAAGGCGAAGATTTGTAGGGCTTTTCAAAAAAAAAAGAGAGATTGTTGGGGAGAAGAGAGTTGTGAGAGTAAGTGATGTCCTCATGGTTGTTTAATCTGTTTTTGGATGGGTTGGTTAGGGAGGTAAATGCAAGAGTTTTGGAGTGAGGAGCGAGTATACAGTCCTTTAGGGATGAAAGGGCCTGAGAAGTGAATCAGTTGCTGTTCGTCGATGATACAGCACTGGCATCTGATTCGAGTGAGAAACTGCAGAAGTTGGTGACTGAGTTTGGAAAAGTATGTGAAAGGAGAAAGTTGAGAATAAATGTGAATAAGAGCAAGGTTATTAGGTACAGTAGGGTTGAGGGACAAGTTAGTTGGCCGTATCTCTAAATGGAGAAAAATTGGAGGAAGTGAAGTATTTCAGATATCTGCGAATGGACTGAGCAGCGATTGTAACAATGGAAGTGGAAGTGAGTCATAGTTTGGGGGAGGGGATGAAGGCTCTTGGAGCGATGAAGAATGTGTGGAAAGAAAGAGCGTTATCTCGGAGAGCAAAAATGGGCATGTTTAATGGAATTGTAGTTCCAACAATATTATAAGGTTGCGAGACATGGGCTATAAGTAGGGTTGTACGGAGGAGGGTGGATGTGTTGGAAATGAAATGTTTGAAGACAATATGTGGTGTGAAGTGGTTTGATCAAGTAATGAAAAGGTAAGAGAGATGTGTGGTAATAAAAAGAGTGTGGTTGAGAGAGCAGAAGAGGGTGTGTTGAAATGGTTTGGCATATGGAGAGAATGAGTGGGGAAAGGTTGACAAAGAGGATGTATGTGTCAGAGGTGGAGAGAGCAAGGAGAAGTTGGAGACCAAATTAGAGGTGGAAGGATTTAGTAAAAAAGATTTTGAGCGATCAGGGACTGAATATACAGGGGGGTGAGAGGCGTGCAAGGAATAGAGTGAATTGGAACGATGTGGTATACCAGTGTCGACGTGCTGCCAATGGATTGAACCAGGGCGTGTGAAGCGTCTGGGGTAAACCATGGAAAGTTCTGTGGGGCCTGGATGTGGAAAGGGAGCTGTGGTTTCGGTGCATTATTACATGACAGCTAGAGATTGAGTGTGAACGAATGGGGCCTTTGTTGTCTTTACCTAGCGCTACCTCGCACACATGAGGGGGGAGAGGGTTGTTATTTCATGTATGGCGAGGTGGCGATTGGAATGAATAAAGGCAGACAGTATGAATTATGTATGTGTATATATGTATATGTCTGCGTGTGTATACATATGTGTATACGTTGAGATGTAAAGGTATGTATATTTGCGTGTGTGGACGTGTATGTGTATATACATGTGTATGTGGGTGGGTTGGGCCATTCTTTCGTCTGTTTACTTGCGCTACCTCGCTAACGCGGGAGACAGCGACAAAGCATGTGTTTGTGTGTGTGTTACTAGAATCCGCCTGCTTCATTCCTCTGTTTGTTCTATTCTTACATCTTTCATAGAAATCTGCGCTAATAACATCACCATTTTGGTTTAAGAATTTTGTGATCAGGTCCCCCTTCACTCTTCTCTCTCAACTGCTCCAACCCTCCACATGTCCTTACCTCCCCACCACATCCCACAGATCGCCGCCGGCCTGCTCACTTCAAGAATTAATATTCCTGAGTGACCCCACGATCACGGTGTGGAATGCTGTCTCCAGTTCACATTTGGCTGTGGCTGCCCTCCCAGTCACCTGGCCTCCTGCCCTCCCGGTCACCTGGCCTCCTGCCCTCCCGGTCACCGGGAGTGACATATAGCAACACCGTAAGAGTGAGGAAATACACACCAAGCAGGAGAGAGAGAGAGAGAGAGAGAGAGAGAGAGAGAGAGAGAGAGAGAGAGAGAGAGAGAGAGAGAGAGAGAGAGAGAGAGAGAGAGAGAGAGAGAGAGAGAGAGAGAGAGAGTGGAGAGGAGAAAGAATACTTCCCATGTATTCCCTGCGAGTCGTAGAAGGCGACTAAAAGGGGAGGTGGCGGGGGCTGGAAACCCTCCCCTCTCCTTTTTCTAATTTTCCAAAAGAAGGAACAGAGAAGGGGCCAAGTGAGGCTATTTCTTCTAAGGCTTAGTCCTTTGTTCTTGGCGCTACCTCGCTAACGAGGGAAATGGCCAATATGTATAAAAAAAAAATATATATATATATATATATATATATATATATATATATATATATATATATATTATTTTATTTTTATTATACTTATATACTTTATATATATATATATATATATATATATATATATATATATATATATATATATATATATATATATATATATATATATTTTTTTTTTTTTTTTTTTTTTTTGCTTTGAGTCTGTCTCCCGCGTTTGCGAGGTAGCGCAAGGAAATAGACGAAAGAAATGGCCCAACCCACCCCCATACACATGTATATACATACGTCCACACACGCAAATATACATACCTACACAGCTTTCCATGGTTTACCCCAGAGGCTTCACATGCCTTGATTCAATCCACTGACAGCACGTCAACCCCGGTATACCACATCGCTCCAATTCGCTCTATTCCTTGCCCTCCTTTCACCCTCCTGCATGTTCAGGCCCCGATCACACAAAATCTTTTTCACTCCATCTTTCCACCTCCAATTTGGTCTCCCTCTTCTCCTCGTTCCCTCCACCTCCGACACATATATCCTCTTGGTCAATCTTTCCTCACTCATTCTCTCCATGTGACCAAACCATTTCAAAACACCCTCTTCTGCTCTCTCAACCACGCTCTTTTTATTTCCACACATCTCTCTTACCCTTACGTTACTTACTCGATCAAACCACCTCACACCACACATTGTCCTCAAACATCTCATTTCCAGCACATCCATCCTCCTGCGCACAACTCTATCCATAGTCCACGCCTCGCAACCATACAACATTGTTGGAACCACTATTCCTTCAAACATACCCATTTTTGCTTTCCGAGATAATGTTCTCGACATCCACACATTCTTCAAGGCTCCCAGAATTTTCGCCCCCTCCCCCACCCTATGATCCACTTCCGCTTCCATGGTTCCATCCGCTGCCAGATCCACTCCCAGATATCTAAAACAGTTCACTTCCTCCAGTTTTTCTCCATTCAAACTCACCTCCCAATTGACTTGACCCTCAACCCTACTGTACCTAATAACCTTGCTCTTACTCACATTTACTCTTAACTTTCTTCTTTTTCATTCACTTTACCAAACTCAGTCACCAGCTTCTGCAGTTTCTCACATGAATCAGCCACCAGCGCTGTATCATCAGCGAACAACAACTGTATATATATATATATATATATATATATGTATATATATATATATATATATATATATATATATATATATATATATATATATATATAAATATATTATCCCTGAGGATAGGGGAGAAAGAATACTTCCCACGTATTCCCTGCGTGTCGTAGAAGGCGATTAAAAGGGAAGGAAGCGGGGGGCTGGAAATCCTCCCCACTCTTTTTTTAATTTTCCAATAGAAGGAACAGAGAATGGGGCCAAGTGAGGATATTCCCTCAAAGGCTCAGTCCTCTCTTCTTAACGCTACCTCGCTAACGTAGGAAATGGCGAGTAGTATGAAAAAAAAAGCATATATATATATATATATATATATATATATATATATATATATATATATATATATATATATTTTTTTTTTTTTTTTTTTTTTTTTTTTGCTTTGTCGCTGTCTCCCGCGTTTGCGAGGTAGCGCAAGGAAACAGACGAAGAAATGGCCCAACCCACCCCATACACATGTATATACATACGTCCACACACGCAAATATACATACCTACACAGCTTTCCATGGTTTACCACAGACGCTTCACATGCCCTGATTCAATCCACTAACAGCACGTCAACCCCGGTATACCACATCGCTCCAATTCACTCTATTCCTTGCCCTCCTTTCACCCTCCTGCATGTTCAGGCCCCGATCACACAAAATCTTTTTCACTCCATCTTTCCACCTCCAATTTGGTCTCCCTCTTCTCCTCGTTCCCTCCACCTCCGACACATATATCCTCTTCGTCAATCTTTCCTCACTCATTCTCTCCATGTGCCCAAACCATTTCAAAACACCCACTTCTGCTCTCTCAACCACGCTCTTTTTATTTCCACACATCTCTCTTACCCTTACGTTACTTACTCGATCAAACCACCTCACACCACACATTGTCCTCAAACATCTCATTTCCAGCACATTCATCCTCCTGCGCACCACTCTATCCATAGCCCACGCCTCGCAACCATACAACATTGTTGGAACCACTATTCCTTCAAACATACCCATTTTTGCTTTCCGAGATAATGTTCTCGACTTCCACACATTCTTCAAGGCTCCCAGAATTTTCGCCCCCTCCCCCATCCTATGATCCACTTCCGCTTCCATGGTTCCATCCGCTGCCAGATCCACTGCCAGATATCTAAAACACTTTACTTCCTCCAGTTTTTCTCCATTCAAACTCACCTCGCAATTGACTTGACCCTCAACCCTACTGTACCTAATAACCTTGCTCTTATTCACATTTACTCTTAACTTTCTTCTTTCACACACTTTACCAAACTCAGTCACCAGCTTCTGCAGTTTCTCACATGAATCAGTCACCAGCGCTGTATCATCAGCGAACAACAACTGACACTTCCCAAGCTCTCTCATCCACAACAGACTTCATACTTGCCCCTCTTTCCAAAACTCTTGCATTCACCTCCCTAACAACCCCATCCATAAACAAATTAAACAACCATGGAGACATCACACACCCCTGCCGCAAACCTACATTCACTGAGAACCAATCACTTTCCTCTCTTCCTACACGTACACATGCCTTACATCCTCGATAAAAACTTTTCACTGCTTCTAACAACTTGCCTCCCACACCATATATTCTTAATACCTTCCACAGAGCATCTCTATCAACTCTATCATATGCCTTCTCCAGATCCATAAATGCTACATACAAATCCATTTGCTTTTCTAAGTATTTCTCACATACATTCTTCAAAGCAAACACCTGATCCACACATCCTCTACCACTTCTGAAACCACACTGCTCTTCCCCAATCTGATGCTCTGTACATGCCTTCACCCTCTCAATCAATACCCTCCCATATAATTTACCAGGAATACTCAACAAACTTATACCTCTGTAATTTGAGCACTCACTCTTATCCCCTTTGCCTTTGTACAATGGCACTATGCACGCATTCCGCCAATCCTCAGGCACCTCACCATGAGTCATACATACATTAAATAACCTTACCAACCAGTCAACAATACAGTCACCCCATTTTTTAATAAATTCCACTGCAATACCATCCAAACCTGCTGCCTTGCTGGCTTTCATCTTCCGCAAAGCTTTTACTACCTCTTCTCTGTTTACCAAATCATTTTCCCTAACCCTCTCACTTTGCACACCACCTCGACCAAAACACCCTATATCTGCCACTCTATCATCAAACACATTCAACAAACCTTCAAAATACTCACTCCATCTCCTTCTCACATCACCACTACTTGTTATCACCTCCCCATTTGCGCCCTTCACTGAAGTTCCCATTTGCTCCCTTGTCTTACGCACTTTATTTACCTCCTTCCAGAACATCTTTTTATTCTCCCTAAAATTTAATGATACTCTCTCACCCCAACTCTCATTTGCCCTTTTTTTCACCTCTTGCACCTTTCTCTTGACCTCCTGTCTCTTCCTTTTATACATCTCCCACTCAATTTCATTTTTTCCCTGCAAAAATCGTCCAAATGCCTTTCTCTTCTCTTTCACTAATACTCTTACTTCTTCATCCCACCACTCACTACCCTTTCTAATCAACCCATCTCCCACTCTTCTCATGCCACAAGCATCTTTTGCGCAATCCATCACTGATTCCATAAATACATCCCATTCCTCCCCCACTCCCCTTACTTCCATTGTTCTCACCTTTTTCCATTCTGTACTCAGTCTCTCCTGGTACTTCCTCACACAAGTCTCCTTCCCAAGCTCACTTACTCTCACCACCCTCTTCACCCCAACATTCACTCTTCTTTTCTGAAAACCCATACAAATCTTCACCTTAGCCTCCACAAGATAATGATCAGACATCCCTCCAGTTGCACCTCTCAGCACATTAACATCCAAAAGTCTCTCTTTCGCGCGCCTGTCAATTAACACGTAATCCAATAACGCTCTCTGGCCATCTCTCCTACTTACATAAGTATACTTATGTATATCTCGCTTTTTAAACCAGGTATTCCCAATCATCAGTCCTTTTTCAGCACATAAATCTACAAGCTCTTCACCATTTCCATTTACAACACTGAACACCCCATGTATACCAATTATTCCCTCAACTGCCACATTACTCACCTTTGCATTCAAATCACCCATCACTATAACCCGGTCTCGTGCATCAAAACCACTAACACACTCATTCAGCTGCTCCCAAAACACTTGCCTCTCATGATCTTTCTTCTCATGCCCAGGTGCATATGCACCAATAATCACCCATCTCTCTCCATCAACTTTCAGTTTTACCCATATTAATCGAGAATTTACTTTCTTACATTCTATCACATACTCCCACAACTCCTGTTTCAGGAGTATTGCTACTCCTTCCCTTGCTCTTGTCTTCTCACTAACCCCTGACTTTACTCCCAAGACCTTCCCAAACCACTCTTCCCCTTTACCCTTGAGCTTCGTTTCACTCAGAGCCAAAACATTCAGGTTCCTTTCCTCAAACCTATCTCTCCATTTTTCACATCTTGGTTACATCCACACACATTTAGGCACTCCAATCTGAGCCTTCGAGGAGGATGAGCACCCCCCGCGTGACTCCTTCTTCTGTTTCCCATTTTAGAAAGTTATATATGTATATATATATATATATATATATATATATATATATATATATATATATATATATATATATATATAGTTTTTTTTCAACTATTCGCCATTTCCCGCGTTAGCGAGGTAGCGTTAAGTACAGAGGACTGGGCGTTTTTTGGAATATCCTCACCTGACCCCACTCTGTTCCTTCTTTTGGAAAATCAAAAAAAAAAAAAAACGAGAGGGGAGGATTTCCAGCCCCCCGCTCCCTCTCCTTTTAGTCGCCTTCTACGACACGCAGGGAATGCGTGGGAAGTATTCTTAATCCCCTATCCCCAGGGATAATATATATATATATATATATATATATATATATATATATATATATATATATATATATATATATATATACATATATATATATATATTTATATATATATATATATATATATATATATATATATATATATATATATATGTATATATACATATACATATATATATATATATATATATATATATATATATATATATATATATATATATATATATATATATATATATATATATATATATATATATATATATCGAGGATGTAAGGCATGTGTACGTGTAGGAAGAGAGGAAAGTGATTGGTTATCAGTGAATGTAGGTTTGCGGCAGGGGTGTGTGATGTCTCCATGGTTGTTTAATTTGTTTATGGATGAGGTTGTTAGGGAGGTGAATGTAAGAGTTTTGGAAAGAGGGGCAAGTATGGAGTCTGTTGGGGATGAGAGAGCTTGGCAAGTGAGTCAGTTGTTGTTCGCTGAGGATACAGCGCTGGTGGCTGATTCGTGTGAGAAACTGCAGAAGCTGGTGACTGAGTTTGGTAAAGTGAATGAAAAAGAAGAAAGTTAAGAGTAAATGTGAATAAGAGCAAGGTTATTAGGTACAGTAGGGTTGAGGGTCAAGTCAATTGCGAGGTAAGTTTGAATGGAGAAAAACTGGAGGAAGTAAAGTGTTTTAGATATCTGGGAGTGGATCTGGCAGCGGATGGAACCATGGAAGCGGAAGTGGATCATAGGGTGGGGGAGGGGGCGAAAATTCTGGGGGCCTTGAAGAATGTGTGGAAGTCGAGAGCATTACCTCGGAAAGCAAAAATGGGTATGTTTGAAGGAATAGTGGTTCCAACAATGTTGTATGGTTGCGAGGCGTGGGCTATGGATAGAGTTGTGCGCAGGAGGATGGATGTGCTGGAAATGAGATGTTTGAGGACAATGTGTGGTGTGAGGTGGTTTGATCGAGTAAGTAACGTAAGGGTAAGAGAGATGTGTGGAAATAAAAAGAACGTGGTTGAGAGAGCAGAAGAGGGTGTTTTGAAATGGTTTGGGCACATGGAGAGAATGAGTGAGGAAAGATTGACCAAGAGAATATATGTGTCGGAGGTGGAGGGAACGAGGAGAAGAGGGAGACCAAATTGGAGGTGGAAAGATGGAGTGAAAAAGATTTTGTGTGATCGGGGCCTGAACATGCAGGAGGGTGAAAGGAGGGCAAGGAATAGAGTGAATTGGAGCGATGTGGTATACCGGGGTTGACGTGCTGTCAGTGGATTGAATCAAGGCATGTGAAGCGTCTGGGGTAAACCATGGAAAGTTGTGTAGGTATGTATATTTGCGTGTGTGGACGTATGTATATACATGTGTATGGGGGTGGGTTGGGCCATTTCTTTCGTCTGTTTCCTTGCGCTACCTCGCAAACGCGGGAGACAGCGGCAAAAAAAAAAAAAGAAAAAATATATATATATATATTTTAAAAAAGATAGAATTCTACTTCCGTGTTCTGTTCGTGTCGTAGTGATACAGTGATGCAGCCTCGCCAGAGTGACTTCAGCTGGTGCGACCTTATGCAGCTCATCTCTCGTGAATAAGACAGAAAAGAAAAATGCGATTATCTTTGACAAAATGAGGTGTGCCATTTCCCTTTGGAACCCTAAAACGCAATTTGACCCCCATTTAAGCCCTTCATTCTCCCCGGACAGAGCTTCTATAGAATCTTGAAGCGAAATTCAGACCCTTATTCCCTTTGGGTTGCCAGTATGCACTTAGTTTGTACATATCCTGCCAGTACATACATGATCGCATTATTGTTCTATGGCCTGTTCTTTATTCATGAAGTATGAATGTCACGATCTGTAAGATAAAGCCACATATGATGAGGGTAAACATTATGTTTCTTAGAAAGCATTTGTTCTTATGGTATTGCCGTCTAGAGGTTTGGCATTTTAAGTTACAACCCTTCACGTATGTCCAACTGTTATGTTCTCTGACGTGTCCCAGCAGCCACCTAGAACACAAAGGTCTTTACATTTATAAATATATACATTATAAGTTCTCCCCCAGCGGCATGATATCATTTCTCATTAATACCTCTGCTAATAACTCCTCAAACGAGCCTCTTCTCATTGAAAAAGTCATTCAGTATATTTCACACAACATACACTTCAAAATTTTTCGAACAGGAAAAGTTTCCTCGAAAGGTTAGGAATTCACCTCGTACCTCAGCAGCTGGAAAGCTTAAACGATGCCTTTGCTTTTCTGTATTGCAAATTCTGTGTTTGAATGTAGCATATGACCTCAGATTGGTATACTCTCAGCCTAACCTAACGATGCCTACAAGACTGTCTCATTAACTTAACGATGGCGTTCTATGAGACCTACTTCTCTCACCTACCGATAATAGTTATGGAAGGTCTGTCTCGTCAGACCCGATGTAATTCGCTGATCTCTTGGGAACATTTTAGTGGTGCTCCTCAACTTCACTCGATAGAGCTCTATATAGACTTTACGTAACGGTCATACGAACTTCACCCTCTAGGAATGTACTCGACTACACAAACGCACGGTTTTCACCCTCAGGAGCTCTGCTGTATGACACAGACGCAAAAACCAATTACACTCGCGACCCCAAAAATATTCTTAAGTCAGATCAGATGCTTCAATATAATCCATATGCTAAACCATATCCTCTTGTAACGTTAATTTCTTCACTCATGTATTGACTGATTACTCTCATTCTATTGTACTGAAGTTTTTGAAGGGGTCAAATGATTTTTTGACCCATTATCAGCCTATCAGTGGAGTGGGTCGAACACGCGTGCACTATCACGCTGCGTCATCGTGCGTCTCGATTCATTTTTGTTTCCACGTGATTGTCATTTGTTTTTCAAGTTGGCCAAGGGTCTGTCTAACAGTTAAGCACTTATAAAACGCTTTTCGAGCACCCTTCCTCCTCCTGAAGGACTTTCTCGGGGCCTGAAAGAGCCCTCCATGTATCGACAATATTCCAGTTCAATTTGATCTGAGAGCTTACTGCTGCTACAGACATCTGAACCGACCGAGGAACCCTCCGCCCGTTGTTCAGCCATCCCATGTGTCTAGCTCACCTACCCCTGGTACCTAGCTCACCTACCCCTGATACCTAGCTCACCTTCCCCTGGTGCCTAGTTCTGCCGCTCACACCCGTAAGCCCTTGAATCAGCATTTTTGTTTATTCCTCGTAGATTGATGGGACGCAGGAAGTGACACAAGTGTACTGTTAGGCGCTAGAGGTCGACACTGTTGAGGTCTGGACATCGACGGTGATCTACCTTGTAGGGGCGCCCTCAGGAGGTACCAGGTAGGACACGAGTGAGAATCTTCAAGGGTAGCACCGCTTTGAGGAAGTCATCAGGAGGATATTATTGTTATTTATTACATTATATCAGAAGTTCTTAATTACACGTCCGACACCAGCAGACCGTTAGCCAGACCCATATATTTCGCTGAGAACAGGTGCACAAATGATCTGCTAATTCGTTTAGGGATTACAAGCATATCCAATAAGTATTCAGGATTCAGCACATATATCCAATGACTGCAACATAGAATTTCGAGTCAAAAAAGTAAGATGTAACGTGTTGTCAAGATCCTGAACTGCGGATAGTGAACACTTATAAGGACTTTAAGGATAACTGATCCTTCACGGCTAAAACTTAGCAACAACCACAGACACCATCAACACCACACATCACTAGCACCACACCTTACTACTACCAACACCATCACCACCACATACAATCACTTCCACACACTATCGCTGCCATAAGCAATCACCACCTCACATCATCAAAACAATATCCCAGTACCACCACACACCACTACCACCCCACCTCTTCACCACACATCATTGCCAACACATCCCAGCATTACCAAACACACAACCATAACCAATCACCACCACACATTTTCATCATCACACTCCATCACCACCACACTATACCACCAACATACACGCCAACCACCTCAACTCATCACTACACCCTATTACCACTACACACGATTACCACCACAAATCATCACTACCCAATCTTGCTCCCACCAACACGATCACCACCACACCACACTGACTCCACACATTACCACCACAAGCAATCACTGCTGCACACCACCTCCATCATTCCAGTACCACCACACACCACCACAACCACAAATAATCCACCACATACCATCACTATCGCTCAACATTGTCATGGAAAGACATTCTTTTAATCCCTAGAAAATCAAATTCATCGCCTGACAGGTTGTTCACTATGAATTAAGCTATAATTATCGATAATTCGTTGCATGCATATAAATGCGATGAGGCTATACCTTTATCGTGTGAGAAGCGTCTTTCTTGGTTCCGCATCTTGATCAACACAGATTACACACACATCAACAGACTGAATATTTCTCTTGCACTTACCGCTGAGAACGATCGCCCCTCCTACTCTTCTCATCTGTTGAGAGAACAATTTGGACAGTTTGATCCAGAATGATCCTTACAGAATTTAAGATCCTGTTAGCGACCTCTTTGAGCCGGAGTTTTTCAAGGTACTAGCCTGTCTCTCCCTCGCTCTCTTTCTCCCACTCTCATCCCTCCCTCTTCTCCTTCTCATCTTCACCAGAACAATAGCCAGGTGACTTGTGGATAAAGTTCCTGATTTTTTTCCTGGTGTTGCTGGATGAGCATGGGCAGGTGTTGCCTGTACCCGAGCTCCTCCACCACATTCACTGGCTAATGACTGCAGCAGACCATCCTCCTGGCTCGCCTGCAGCAGACCATCCTCCTGGCTCGCCTGCAGCAGACCATCCTCCTGGCTCGCCTGCAGCAGACCATCCTCCAGGCTCGCCTGCAGCAGACCATCCTTCTGAAGATCTGGTCTGAAATAAATGATGATAATGAGAGGTAAGAAAAATATAGAATGTATCCTGAGCAGGTGTAGCCTGTACCCCCACGATAGAAACACAATAAAATGGACTAAATATTAATGGGTGAGGAGAAAATTTTCATCTGGTTTATGGAAAGATTTTACATATAGATAATCGGACATGCGTTTCCCATAACCTTCCCATCTCTAGCCTCCAGTCGTCCTCTGACCTCTCGTCATCCTCTGGCCTTTCTAACCATTCACGACCATTCACTAGCTGGCCTCCTTCTACCCGCACCACTACCTCTCTGGCCAAGTTACATCAGCAATGCTGCCAATATGAATTTACAACGCGTTATCATGGCTTATCTCCAGGTTTCCCCGTCATCACACTTATCTTCTGCTTCACCCTAATGTCTTGATGTATCAGATTATCGGTAATTGTGGCATCCTCCGATTTATCGCCTCATTGTCCTGTGTCTATCACGCGCTTCCCACTAAATCATGCGGCCAAAGTATGGTAAGTAACTGGCCAAGATTTACACGTGATTCTTCGGCATCAAAAGACTTTCTTTTACGTAGATATATTTTGTCTTTCGAGGCCTAACTGGAACTTTTAGAAATATTTCGTTACTGCAGGTTCTTTAGAATAATTTCTAATCCGAAATAAATTCTTTATGATAATCATTAATCTTTATTAGTATACTCGAAAGATGTCTATTTTTTGTTTCCCTTAAAATACATTTAGTATACTCATGCAGGCAGCATGAGTGGGTGGGTACGATGGTTTAACTTGGCTGATGTGTCAGTCATCCATCATTGTTCATCACATCCTACTTCTATGTATTACTATTTCACTAATACATGATATCAATGTGGATTATTTACCTAATATTACTTATGATCATTCACTTATATAAGATAAACACACACAAACACATATACACGCGCACAGCTCTCTCTCTCTCTCTCTCTCTCTCTCTCTCTCTCTCTCTCTCCCTGTATATATATATATATATATATATATATATATATATATATATATATATATATATATATATATATATATATATATATATATATGTATATCTATATATATATGTATATATATATATATATATATATATATATATATATATATATATAAATATATATATATATATATATATATATATATATATATATATATATATATATATATATATACATATATATACATATATATATCTTTTTTTTTTTATACTTTGTCGCTGTCTCCCGCGTTTGCAAGGTAGCGCAAGGAAACAGACGAAAGAAATGGCCCAACCCCCCCCCCCATACACATGTATATACTTACGTCCACACACGCAAATATACATACCTACACAGCTTTCCATGGTTTACCCCAGACGCTTCACATGCCTTGATTCAATCCACTGACAGCACGTCAGCCCCGGTATACCACATCGCTCCAATTCACTCTATTCCTTGCCCTCCTTTCACCCTCCTGCATGTTCAGGCCCCGATCACACAAAATCTTTTTCACTCCATCTTTCCACCTCCAATTTGGTCTCCCTCTTCTCCTTGTTCCCTCCACCTCCGACACATATATCCTCTTCGTCAATCTTTCCTCATTCATCCTCTCCATGTGCCCAAACCACTTCAAAACACCCTCTTCTGCTCTCTCAACCACGCTCTTTTTATTTCCACACATCTCTCTTACCCTTACGTTACTCACTCGATCAAACCACCTCACACCACACATTGTCCTCAAACATCTCATTTCCAGCACATCCATCCTCCTGCGCACAACTCTATCCATAGCCCACGCCTCGCAACCATACAACATTGTTGGAACCACTATTCCTTCAAACATACCCATTTTTGCTTTCCGAGATAATGTTCTCGACTTCCACACATTCTTCAAGGCCCCCAGAATTTTCGCCCCCTCCCCCACCCTATGATCCACTTCCGCTTCCATGGTTCCATCCGCTGCCAGATCCACTCCCAGATATCTAAAACACTTCACTTCCTCCAGTTTTTCTCCATTCAAACTCACCTCCCAATTGACTTGACCCTCAACCCTACTGTACCTAATAACCTTGCTCTTATTCACATTTACTCTTAACTTTCTTCTTCCACACACTTTACCAAACTCAGTCACCAGCTTCTGCAGTTTCTCACATGAATCAGCCACCAGCGCTGTGTCATCAGCGAACAACAACTGACTCACTTCCCAAGCTCTCTCATCCCCAACAGACTTCATACTTGCCCCTCTTTCCAAAACTCTTGCATTTACCTCCCTAACAACCCCATCCATAAACAAATTAAACAACCATGGAGACATCACACACCCCTGCCGCAAACCTACATTCAGTGAGAACCAATCACTTTCCTCTCTTCCTACACGTACACATGCCTTACATCCTCGATAAAAACTTTTCACTGCTTCTAACAACTTGCCTCCCACACCATATATTCTTAATACCTTCCACAGAGCATCTCTATCAACTCTATCATATGCCTTCTCCAGATCCATAAATGCTACATACAAATCCATTTGCTTTTCTAAGTATTTCTCACATACATTCTTCAAAGCAAACACCTGATCCACACATCCTCTACCACTTCTGAAACCATACTGCTCTTCCCCAATCTGATGCTCTGTACATGCCTTCACCCTCTCAATCAATACCCTCCCATATAATTTACCAGGAATACTCAACAAACTTATACCTCTGTAATTTGAGCACTCACTCTTATCCCCTTTGCCTTTGTACAATGGCACTATGCACGCATTCCGCCAATCCTCAGGCACCTCACCATGAGTCATACATACATTAAATAACCTTACCAACCAGTCAACAATACAGTCACCCCCTTTTTTAATAAATTCCACTGCAATACCATCCAAACCTGCTGCCTTGCCGGCTTTCATCTTCCGCAAAGCTTTCACTACCTCTTCTCTGTTTACCAACTCATTTTCCCTAACCCTCTCACTTTGCACACCACCTCGACCAAAACACCCTATATCTGCCACTCTATCATCAAACACATTCAACAAACCTTCGAAATACTCACTCCATCTCCTTCTCACATCACCACTACTTGTTATCACCTCCCCATTTGCGCCCTTCACTGAAGTTCCCATTTGCTCCCTTGTCTTACGCACTTTATTTACCTCCTTCCAGAACATCTTTTTATTCTCCCTAAAATTTAATGATACTCTCTCACCCCAACTCTCATTTGCCCTTTTTTTCACCTCTTGCACCTTTCTCTTGACCTCCTGTCTCGTTCTTTTATACATCTCCCACTCAATTGCATTTTTTCCCTGCAAAAATCGTCCAAATGCCTCTCTCTTCTCTTTCACTAATACTCTTACTTCTTCATCCCACCACTCACTACCCTTTCTAATCAACCCACCTCCCACTCTTCTCATGCCACAAGCATCTTTTGCGCAATCCATCACTGATTCCCTAAATACATCCCATTCCTCCCCCACTCCCCTTACTTCCATTGTTCTGTACTCAGTCTCTCCTGGTACTTCCTCACACAGGACTCCTTCTCAAGCTCACTTACTCTCACCACCCTCTTCACCCCAACATTCACTCTTCTTTATATATATATATATATATATATATATATATATATATATATATATATATATATATATATATATATATATATATATATATATATATATATATATATATATATATATATATATATATATATATATATATATATCCCTGGGGATAGGGGAGAAAGAATACTTCCCACGTATTCCCTGCGTGTCGTAGAAAGCGACTAAAAGGGGAGGGAGCGGGGGGCTGGAAATCCTCCCCTCTCGTTTTTTTTTTTTCCAAAAGAAGGAACAGAGAACGAGGCCAGGTGAGGATATTCCCTCAGAGGCCCAGTCCTCTGTTCTTAACGCTACCTTGCTAACGCGGGAAATGGCGAATAGTATGAAAGAAAAGAAATATATATATATATATATATATGTATATATATATATAAATATATATATATATATATATATATATATATATATATATATATATATATATATATATATATATATATATATATACATATATATATATATATATATATATATATATATATATATATATATATATATATATATATATATCATCCCTGGGGATAGGGGAGAAAGAATACTTCCCACGTATTCCCTGCTTGTCGTAGAAGGTGACTAAAAGGGGAGGGAGCAGGGAACTGGAAATCCTCCCCTCTTTTTTTTTTTTTGTTTTTTCTTAATTTTCCAAAAGAAGGAACAGAGAAGGGGCCCAGGTGAGGATATTTCCTCAGAGGCCCAGTCCTCTGTTCTTAACGCTACCTTGCTAATGGGGGAAATGGCGAATAGTTTGAAAAAAAAAAAGAAAAAAAAAAAAAAAAAAAATATATATATATATATATATATATATATATATATATATATATATATATATATATATATATATATATATAGATTATTTATATATTCATTTATTTTGCTTTGTCGCTGTCTCCCGCGTTTGCGAGGTAGCGCAAGGAAACGGACGAAAGAAATGGCCCAACCCAACCCCATACACAATGTATATACATACACGTCCACACACGCAAATATACATACCTATACATCTCAATGTACACATACATATACACACACAGACACATACATATATACCCATGCACACAACTCACACTGTCTGCCTTTATTCATTCCCATCGCCACCTCGCCACACATGGAATACCATCCCCCTCCCCCCTCATGTGTGCAAGGTAGCTCTAGGAAAAAACAACAAAGGCCCCATCCGCTCTCACACTCAGTCTCTAGCTGTCATGCAATAATGCCCGAACCCACAGCTCCCTTTCCACATCAAGGCCCCACACAACTTTCCATGGTTTACCCCAGACGCTTCACATGCCCTGATTCAATATATATATATATATATATATATATATATATATATATATATATATATATATATATATATATATATATATATATATATATTTCTTTTTTTTTGCCGCTGTCTCCCGCGTTTGCGAGGTAGCGCAAGGAAACAGACGAAAGAAATGGCCCAACCCACCCCCAATACACATGTATAATGCATACACGTCCACACACGCAAATATACATACCTATCTCTATACATACTATATCCATAGCCCACGCTATATATATATATATATATATATATATATATATATATATATATATATATATATATATATATATATATATATATATATATATATATATATATATATATATATATATATGTATATATATAGAAATATATATATATATATATATATATATATATATATATATATATATATATATATATATATATATATATCCCTGGGTATAGGGGAGAAAGAATACTTCCCACGTATTCCCTGCGTGTCGTAGAAGGCGACTAAAAGGGGAGGGAGCGGGGGGCTGGAAATCCTCCCCTCTCATTATTTTTTTTTTTTTTTTTCCAAAAGAAGGAACAGAGAAGGGGGCCAGGTGAGGATATTCCCTCAAAGGCCCAGTTCTCTGTTCTTAACGCTACCTCGCTAACGCGGGAAATGGCGAATAGTTTGAAACAAAGAAATATATATATATATATTTTTTTTTTTTTTTTTTTTGCTTTGTCGCTGTCTCCCGCGTTTGCGAGGTAGCGCAAGGAAACAGACGAAAGAAATGGCCCAACCCACCCCCATACACATGTGTATACATAAGTCCACACACGCAAATATACATACCTACACAGCTTTCCATGGTTTACCCCAGACGCTTCACATGCCCTGATTCAATCCACTGACAGCACATCAACCCCGGTATACCACATCGCTCCAATTCACTGTATTCCTTGCCCTCCTTTCACCCTCCTGCACGTTCAGGCCTCGATCACACAAAATCTTTTTCACTCCATCTTTCCACCTCTAATTTGGTCTCCCACTTCTCCTCGTTCCCTCCACCTCCGACACATATATCCTCTTGGTCAATCTTTCCTCACTCATTCTCTCCATGTGCCCAAACCATTTCAAAACACCCTCTTCTGCTCTCTCAACCACGCTCTTTTTATTTCCACACATCTCTCTTACCCTTACGTTACTTACTCGATCAAACCACCTCACACCACACATTGTCCTCAAACATCTCATTTCCAGCACATCCATCCTCCTGCGCACAACTGTATCCATAGCCCACGCCTCGCAACCATACAACAATATATATATATATACATATATATATATATATATATATATATATATATATATATATATATATATATATATATATATATATATATGTATATATATATATATATATATATATATATATATATATATATATATATATATATATATATATATATATATATATATATATATATATATATATATAAATATATATATATATATATATTGATAGAGATGCTCTGTGGAAGGTATTAAGAATATATGGTGTGGGAGGCAAGTTGTTAGAAGCAGTGAAAAGTTTTTATCGAGGATGTAAGGCATGTGTACGTGTAGGAAGAGAGGAAAGTGATTGGTTCTCAGTGAATGTAGGTTTGCGGCAGGGGTGTGTGATGTCTCCATGGTTGTTTAATTTGTTTATGAATGGGGTTGTTAGGGAGGTGAATGCAAGAGTTTTGGAAAGAGGGGCAAGGATGAAGTCTGTTGGGGATGAGAGAGCTTGGGAAGTGATTCAGTTGTTGTTCGCTGATGATACAGCGCTGGTGGCTGATTCATGTGAGAAACTGCAGAAGCTGGTGACTGAGTTTGGTAAAGTGTGTGAAAGAAGAAAGTTAAGAGTAAATGTGAATAAGAGCAAGGTTATTAGGTACAGTAGGGTTGAGGGGCAAGTCAATTGGGAGGTGAGTTTGAATGGAGAAAAACTGGAGGTAGTGAAGTGTTTTAGATATCTGGGAGTGGATCTGGCAGCGGATGGAACCATGGAAGCGGAAGTGGATCATAGGGTGGGGGAGAGGGCGAAAATTCTGGGAGCCTTGAAGAATGTGTGGAAGTCGAGAACATTATCTCGGAAAGCAAAAATGGGTATGTTTGAAGAAATAGTGGTTCCAACAATGTTGTATGGTTGCGAGGCGTGGGCTATGGATAGAGTTGTGGGCAGGAGGATGGATGTGCTGGAAATGAGATGTTTGAGGACAATGTGTGGTGTGAGGTGGTTTGATCGAGTAAGTAACGTAAGGGTAAGAGAGATGTGTGGAAATAAAAAGAGCGTGGTTGAGAGAGCAGAAGAGGGTGTTTTGAAATGGTTTGGGCACATGGAGAGAATGAGTGAGGAAAGATTGACCAAGAGGATATATGTGTCGGAGGTGGAGGGAACGAGGAGAAGAGGGAGACCAAATTGCGAGGTGGAAAGAAGGAGTGAAAAAGATTTTGTGTAATCGGGGCCTGAACATGCAGGAGGGTGAAAGGAGGGCAAGGAATAGAGTGAATTGGATCGATGTGGTATACCGGGGTTGATGTGCTGTCAGTGGATTGAATCAAGGCGTGTGAAGCGTCTGGGGTAAACCATGGAAAGCTGTGTAGGTATGTATATTTTGCGTGTGTGGACGTATGTATATACATGTGTATGGGGGTGGGTTGGGCCATTTCTTTCGTCTGTTTCCTTGCGCTACCTCGCAAACGCGGGAGACAGCGACAAAGAAAAAAAAAAAAAAAAAAAATATATATATATATATATATATATATATATATATATATATATATATATATATATATATGACAGCTAGAGACTGAGTCGAACGAGTGTGGCCTTTGTTGTCTTTTTCTAGCGCTACCTCGCGCAAATGCGGGGGGAGGGGGTTGTCATTTCATGTATGGCGGGGTGGCGACGGAAATGAATAAGGGCAGACAGTATGAATTATGTACAAGTGTGTATATGTTTATGTCTGTGTGTATATATGCATGTATACGTTGAGATGTATAGGTATGTATATGTGCGTGTGTGGACGTGTATGTATATACATGAGTATGTTGGTGGGTTGGGCCATTCTTTCGTCTGTTTCCTTGCGCTACCTCGTTAACGCGGGAGACAGCGACAAAGTATAATGAATAAGATAAATAATATATATATATATATATATATATATATATATATATATATATATATATATATATATATATATATATATATATTTTTCTTTTTGCTTTCTCGCTGTCTCCCGCGTTTGCGAGGTAGCGCAAGGAAACAGACGAAAGAAATGGCCCAACCCACCCCCATACACATGTATATACACACACGTCCACACACGCAAATATACATACCTACACAACTTTCCATGGTTTACCCCAGACGCTTCACATGCCCTGATTCAACGGACAGCACGTCAACCACGGTATACCACATCGATCCAATTCACTCTATTCCTTGCCCTCCTTTCACCCTCCTTCATGTTCAGGCCCCGATCACACAAAATCTTTTTCACTCCATCTTTCCACCTCCAATTTGGTCTCCCACTTCTCCTCGTTCCCTCCACCTCCGACACATACATCCTCTTGGTCAATCTTTCCTCACTCATTCTCTCCATGTGCCCAAACCTGTTCAAAACGCCCTCTTCTGCTCTCTCAACCACGCTCTTTTTATTTCCACACATCTCTCTTACCCTTACGTTACTTACTCGATCAAACCACCTCACACCACACATTGTCCTCAAACATCTCATTTCCAGCACATCCACCCTCCTGCGCACAACTCTATCCATAGCCCACGCCTAGCAACCATACAACATTGTTGGAACCACTATTCCTTCAAACATACCCATTTTTGCTTTCCGAGATAATGTTCTCGACTTCCACACATTCTTCAAGGCTCCCAGGATTTTCGCCCCCTCCCCCACCCTATGATCCACTTCCGCTTCCATGGTTGCTCCGCTGCCAGATCCACTCCCAGATATCTAAAACACTTTACTTCCTCCAGTTTTTCTCCATTCAAACTTACCTCCCAATTGACTTGACCCTCAACCCTACTGTACCTAATAACCTTGCTCTTATTCACATTTACTCTTAACTTTCTTCTTTCACGCACTTTACCAAACTCAGTCACCAGCTTCTGCAGTTTCTCACATGAATCAGCCACCAGCGCTGTATCATAAGCGAACAACAACTGACTCACTTCCCAAGCTCTCTCATCCACAACAGACTTCATACTTGCCCCTCTTTCCAAAACTCTTGCATTAACCTCCCTAACAACCCCATCCATAAACAAATTAAACAACCATGGAGACATCACACACCCCTGCCGCAAACCTACATTCACTGAGAACCAATCACTTTCCTCTCTTCCTACACGTACACATGCCTTACATCCTCGATAAAAACTTTTCACTGCTTCTAACAACTTGCCTCCCACACCATATATTCTTAATACCTTCCAAAGAGCATCTCTATCAACTCTATCATATGCCTTCTCCAGATCCATAAATGCTACATACAAATCCATTTGCTTTTCTAAGTATTTCTCACATACATTCTTCAAAGCAAACACCTGATCCACACATCCTCTACCACTTCTGGAACCACACTGCTCTTCCCCAATCTGATGCTCTGTACATGCCTTCACCCTCTCAATCAATACCCTCCCATATAATTTACCAGGAATACTCAACAAACGTATACCTCTGTAATTTGAGCACTCATTCTTATCCCCTTTGCCTTTGTACAATGGCACTATGCACGCATTCCGCCAATCCTCAGGCACCTCACCATGAGTCATACATACATTAAATAACCTTACCAACCAGTCAATAATACAGTCACCCCTTTTTTAGTAAATATATAAATATATATATATATATATTTATATATATATATATATATATATATATTTTTTTTTTTTTTTTTTTTTTATACTTTGTCGCTGTCTCCCGCGTTTGCGAGGTAGCGCAAGGAAACAGACGAAAGAAATGGCCCAACCCCCCCATACACATGTACATACACACGTCCACACACACAAATATACATACCTACACAGCTTTCCATGGTTTACCCCGGACGCTTCACATGCCTTGATTCAATCCACTGACAGCACGTCAACCCCTGTATACCACATCGCTCCAATTCACTCTATTCCTTGCCCTCCTTTCACCCTCCTGCATGTTCAGGCCCCGATCACACAAAATCTTTTTCACTCCATCTTTCCACCTCCAATTTGGTCTCCCTCTTCTCCTCGTTCCCTCCACCTCCGACACATATATCCTCTTGGTCAATCTTTCCTCACTCATTCTCTCCATGTGCCCAAACCATTTTAAAACACCCTCTTCTGCTCTCTCAACCACGCTCTTTTTATTTCCACACATCTCTCTTACCCTTACGTTACTTACTCGATCAAACCACCTCACACCACACATTGTCCTCAAACATCTCATTTCCAGCACATCCATCCTCCTGCGCACAACTCTATCCATAGCCCACGCCTCGCAACCATACAACATTGTTGGAACTACTATTCCTTCAAACATACCCATTTTTGCTTTCCGGGATAATGTTCTCGACTTCCACACATTTTTCAAGGCTCCCAAAATTTTCGCCCCCTCCCCCACCCTATGATCCACTTCCGCTTCCATGGTTCCATCCGCTGACAGATCCACTCCCAGATATCTAAAACACTTCACTTCCTCCAGTTTTTCACCATTCAAACTCACCTCCCAATTGACTTGACCCTCAACCCTACTGTACCTAATAACCTTGCTCTTATTCACATTTACTCTTAACTTTCTTCTTCCACACACTTTACCAAACTCCGTCACCAGCTTCTGCAGTTTCTCACATGAATCAGCCACCAGCGCTGTATCATCAGCGAACAACAACTGACTCACTTCCCAAGCTCTCTCATCCCCAACAGACTTCATACTTGCCCCTCTTTCCAAGACTCTTGCATTTACCTCCCTAACAACCCCATCCATAAACAAATTAAACAACCATGGAGACATCACACACCCCTCCCGCAAACCTACATTCACTGAGAACCAATCACTTTCCTCTCTTCCTACACGTACACATGCCTTACATCCTCGATAAAAACTTTTCACTGCTTCTAACAACTTGCCTCCCACACCATATATTCTTAATACCTTCCACAGAGCATCTCTATCAACTCTATCATATGCCTTCTCCAGATCCATAAATGCTACATACAAATCCATTTGCTTTTCTAAGTATTTCTCACATACATTCTTCAAAGCAAACACCTGATCCACACATCCTCTACCACTTCTGAAACCACACTGCTCTTCCCCAATCTGATGCTCTGTACATGCCTTCACCCTTTCAATCAATACCCTCCCATATAATTTACCAGGAATACTCAACAAACTTATACCTCTGTAATTTGAGCACTCACTCTTATCCCCTTTGCCTTTGTACAATGGCACTATGCACGCATTCCGCCAATCCTCAGGCACCTCACCATGAGTCATACATACATTAAATAACCTTACCAACCAGTCAACAATACAGTCACCCCCTTTTTTAATAAATTCCACTGCAATACCATCCAAACCTGCTGCCTTGCCGGCTTTCATCTTCCGCAAAGCTTTTACTACCTCTTCTCTGTTTACCAAATCATTTTCCCTAACCCTCTCACTTTGCACACCACCTCGACCCAAACACCCTATATCTGCTACTCTGTCATCAGACACATTCAACAAACCTTCAAAATACTCATTCCATCTCCTTCTCACATCACCACTACTTGTTATCACCTCCCCATTTACGCCCTTCACTGAAGTTCCCATTTGCTCCCTTGTCTTACGCACCCTATTTACCTCCTTCCAGAACATCTTTTTATTCTCCCTAAAATTTACTGATAGTCTCTCACCCCAACTCTCATTTGCCCTTTTTTTCACCTCTTGGGTATATATATATATATATATACCCACAAATATTGATAGATCATAACAACTTTTAGATTCTTAAAATGACATAGTATAGTCAACCCGCCTGGGATTATTCGAACATCGATCCAAACCAAAAACACCTAGTAAGCTTCACTCGTCAGGCTGGCCAGGTGAGCCTTTCAGTATGGTACGCCAGATGTAAATATTCAGTGGACAAAACAGGGAAAAGACTTTTGTCCTTCACTGTAAATTAATGCTATGATCAATATTTAAAAAAGTGTGTTGAGACTGATATTATTTCAGAGAATTAATACTAATTCCAGTATCAGAAACATGGTTAAACACAGAGTAAACATATACCTACAGAATTAACAACACGTAGCTGCAAACTGTTTACAAAAGATCGTTTGCACAAGGAGGAGGTGGTATTTTTATTTACATGCACTAAAAGCTGCAAAAGTGAAGTTAAGTAAGGAAGCGAGATGTCAATACTTGCAGTTCTTATGTACATTGATATTGCCGGCAAAATAAAACTACAGTTGTTGTCATACGTATCCCTTGTTGAGTGCTAGTAAACATAGAGTATTTTACAAACCACTTCATTACAAGTGAAACAAGCTAGTGTCTAGTATTATCGCAAAATTCTCTGCTCAACAAACCAGCTCCTTAGTCTCCAAACAGTTGTGTAGACACGACCTGGGATGATGCTCTACCCAGGTAACACTTGACTGCCCGTAACTCACTTATCGCGGACCATCTGAATATTTGTGACGAAAACAGTAAGTTATATTTTGTTTACTGGGCTATTTATCATACTTGAGCCCTCCCTTATCGCTTCTTTGCACAGAAAACGCCCTGCCATGAATTCTTTATGAGTAGGTGAATCTTAAACAAGTTTACACGTAGATGGTAATATTCTGGGACCACGTCCGGGAACATTCGACTGAAAGCTAGATGTACTTGAAGAATTTTTCTTGACGAACTGAATCTGTTTACCTGACCAGGTCTGTCTCTGATATGCATTTCTCTGAGAGGGAAGTAACAAAGAAGATATGCTAGATGGGTGCAAGTAAGAGATGTTCTTACATACCTGAGTATGCACGTTTTCGCATCTCTCTCTCTCTCTCTCTCTCTCTCTCTCTCTCTCTCTCTCTCTCTCTCTCTCTCTCTCTCTCTCTCTCTCTCTCTCTCTCTCTCTCTGGTTTCTTTTCAAATCCACATGCACACATGCACATACGTACTAACATGGACATGAAGAATATTACATATACATCAGTTGAAAAAAGTGATGAAACAATGCTCAAGTTTGACTGTGTTATAAATGAGGACATTAAAAGAGCAGATGTGAAGCAAGACATAAAGATAAGATATAATCGTGGAAAATAAACAAATCTCAACAGTTTCTATGGTAACGTAGATCGGGAAATGGAGTTCAGTAGAGTTCAATGTAATATTCTGGAAAAAAATTAAACAGCAAGTAGATGACTTTTGGCAGAGGAGAAACCAAGTGAGAGACAACACGGTTTTAGGGAAAGGTCATGCATAACGAACCACATAGTCTTCGACGAGAGAGTGAACTCAGCCTTAGACAAAAAGGATGGCTGGCGGGATTGTTTGTATCTAGATAGCTAGGAAGCATTTGACACTATGCTGCATAGGCTGATTAAGAAGCTAGACCACCATGCAAGGATAAGGAAGAAATTTTTCTGATGGATAGATTACCTAAGAGGGAGGGAACAGGGAGCGCATGTTGGAGGAGCTTTCTCCTAATGATTTCCAGTTGACAAACGGAGTACCACAGGATTCTTTTCTGGGACCATTACTCTTCTTGATTCATGTAAATGACTTAACCTCGGGCTTCGACTTCTACCTGAATATGTTTGTAGATGATGCAAAGTTCATGAGGGTTGTGAAATGTGGGGAAAATTGCATCATCCTTGATGGGGACCTAAACAGATTCCAATGTTAGTCTGATACATGGATGATGAAATTCAGCCTGAGCGAATGTGAAGTAATGAAGGTTGGACAGAGTGAAAGTATGCCTCAGTATGATTAGCATCTAGTAGGAAATAAGCTTTTGTGTGTGACAAGGACTTAGGAGTCGACATCGTCCATATTCTGTTCACATGGTATCACATTAGGAGAACACTTACGGAGACAAATTATAAGCTGGAAAACGTCAGAAATATTTTCACGTATCTAATTAAGGAAATGTTTAACAACCTCTTCACATCCCCCATAAGGCCAAAACCAAAATATGCCTGGTCACCGAACCTAAACAAGCACAAAGAGCTGACAGAGAAGGTCCAGAGGAGGGCAAAAAAGAAAACAAATTACTAGAGATGAGTTACAGGCAAAAGCTACAGTCTTTGAAATTACTCATCTCAGAGTAGAGAAGAGTAATGGATTAAATGGTCACAACGTTTACAAGCAGATTGATGATGTAGACAGCGGACAGTACTTCCATCTAGTAAAGAAAGATGCATCACGAGATCCGTGAATCACGGTTACGGAGATGTTTTGATCTCATCTTGGCTAAGGTGTAAGGCAACATGGCTGCCACATTGAAAACCAGGTTTCGATTCTTGGGATATAATGGTAAATAGTTCACATCAGATAGATCCGAATTTTTCAGGTAGATTATATATATATATATATATATATATATATATATATATATATATATATATATATATATATATATATATATATATATATATATATATATATACAGAGAATTGGGCCAGGTGAGGGTATTCCCTCAAAGGTCCAGTCCTCTGTTCTTAACGCTACCTCGCTAATGCGGGAAATGGCGAATAGTTTGAAAGAAAAGAAAGAAATATATGTATATATATATATATATATATATATATATATATATATATATATATATATATATATATATATATATATATATATATATATATATATACATATATATATATATATATATATATATATATATATATATATATATATATATTTTCTTTTTTTTTTTTTTTTTTTTGCTTTGTCGCTGTCCCCCGCGTTTGCGAGGTAGCGCAAGGAAACAGACGAAAGAAATGGCCCAACCCACCCCCATACACATGTATATACATACGTCCACACACGCAAATACACATACCTCCACAGCTTTCCATGGTTTACCCCAGACGCTTCACATGCCTTGATTCAATCCACTGCCAGCACATCAACCCCGGTATACCACATCGCTCCAATTCACTCTATTCCTTGCCCTCCTTTCACCTTCCTGCATGTTCAGGCCCCGATCACACAAAATCTTTTTCACTCCATCTTTCCACCTCCAATTTGGTCTCCCTCTTCTCCTCGTTCCCTCCACCTCCGACATATATATCCTCTTGGTCAATCTTTCCTCACTCATTCTCTCCATGTGCCCAAACCATTTCAAAACACCCTCTTCTGCTCTCTCAACCACGCTCTTTTTATTTCCACACATCTCTCTTACCCTTACGTTACTTACTCGATCAAACCACCTCACACCACACATTGTCCTCAAACATCTCATTTCCAGCACATCCATCCTCCTGCGCACAACTCTATCCATAGCCCACGCCTCGCAACCATACAACATTGTTGGAACCACTATTCCTTCAAACATACCCATTTTTGCTTTCCGAGATAATGCTCTCGACTTCCACACATTCTTCAAGGCTCCCAGAATTTTCGCCCCCTCCCCCACCCTATGATCCACTTCCGCTTCCATGGTTCCATCCGCTGCCAGATCCACTCCCAGATATCTAAAACACTTCACTTCCTCCAGTTTTTCTCCATTCAAACTAACCTCCCAATTGACTTGACCCTCAACCCTACTGTACCTAATAACCTTGCTCTTATTCACATTTACTCTTAACTTTCTTCTTCCACACACTTTACCAAACTCAGTCACCAGCTTCTGCAGTTTCTCACATGAATCAGCCACCAGCGCTGTATCATCAGCGAACAACAACTGACTCACTTCCCAAGCTCTCTCATCCCCAACAGACTTCATACCTGACCCTCTTTCCAAAACTCTTGCATTCACCTCCCTAACAACCTCATCCATAAACAAATTAAACAACCATGGAGACATCACACACCCCTGCCGCAAACCTACATTCACTGAGAACCAGTCACTTTCCTCTCTTCCTACACGTACACATGCCTTACATCCTCGATAAAAACTTTTCACTGCTTCTAACAACTTGCCTCCGACACCATATATTCTTAATACCTTCCACAGAGCATCTCTATCAACTCTATCATATGCCTTCTCCAGATCCATAAATGCTACATACAAATCCATTTGCTTTTCTAAGTATTTCTCGCATACATTCTTCAAAGCAAACACCTGATCCACACATCCTCTACCACTTCTGAAACCACACTGCTCTTCCCCAATCTGATGCTCTGTACATGCCTTCACCCTCTCAATCAATATCCTCCCATATAATTTACCAGGAATACTCAACAAACTTATACCTCTGTAATTTGAGCACTCACTCTTATCCCCTTTGCCTTTGTACAATGACACTATGCTAGCATTCCGCCAATCCTCAGGCACTCACCATGAATCATACATACATTAAATAACCTTACCAACCAGTCAACAATACAGTCACTCCCTTTTTTGATTAATTCCACTTCAATACCATCCAAACCCGCTGCCTTGCCGGTTTTCATCTTCCGCAAAGCTTTTACTACCTCTTTTCTGTTTACCAAATCATTTTCCCTAACCCTCTCAATTTGCACACCACCTCGACCAAAACACCCTATATCTGCCACTCTATCATCAAACACATTCAACACAAACCTTCAAAATACTCACTCCACCTCCTTCTCACATCACCACTACTTACTATCACCTCCCCATTAGCGCCCTTCACCGAAGTTCCCATTTGTTCCCTTGTCTTACGCACTTTATTTACCTCCTTCCAAAACATCTTTTTATTCTCCCTAAAATTTAATGATACTCTCTCACCCCAACTCTCATTTGCCCTCTTTTTCACCTCTTGTACCTTTCTCTTGACCTCATGCCACTTTATTTTATACATCTCCCATTCATTTGCATTATTTCCCTGCAAAAATCGTCCAAATGCCTCTCTCCTTCCTTTCACTAATAATCTTACTTCTTCATCCCACCACTCACTACGCTTTCTAATCTGCCCACCTCCCACCCTTCTCATGCCACAAGCATCTTTTGCGTAAGCCATCACTGCTTCCCTGAATACATCCCATTCCTCCCTCATTCCCCTTACCTCCTTTGTTCTCACCTTTTTCCATTCAGTATTCATTTTCTCCTGGTACTTCTTCATACAAGTCTCCTTCCCAACCTCACTTACTCTCACCACTCTCTTCACCCCAACATTCTCTCTTCTTTTCTGAAAACCTCTACAAATCTTCACCTTCGCCTCCACAAGATAATGATCAGACATCCCTCCAGTTCCACCTCTCAGCACATTAACATCCAAAAGTCTCTCTTTCGCGCGCCTATCAATTAACACATAATCCAGTAACGCTCTCTGGCCATCTCTCCTTCTTACATACGTATACTTATGTATATCTCTCTTTTTAAACCAGGTATTCCCAATCACTAGTCCTTTTTCAGCACATAAATCTACAAGCTCTTCACCATTTCCATTTACAACACTGAACACCCCATGTATACCAATTATTCCCTCAACTGTCACATTACTCACCTTTGCATTCAAATCACCCATCACTATAACCCGGTCTCGTGCATCAAAACCACTAACACACTCATTTAGCTGCTCCCAAAACACTTGCCTCTCATGATCTTTCTTCTCATGCCCAGGTGCATATGCACCAATAATCACCTATCTCTCTCCGTCAACTTTCACCTTTACCCATATCAATCTAGAGTTTACTTTCTTACACTTTATCACATACTCCCACCACTCCTGCTTCAGGAGTAGTGCTACTCCTTCCCTTGCTCTTGTCTTCTCACTAACCCCTGACTTTACTCCCAAGACATTTCCAAACCACTCTTCCCCTTTACCCTTGAGCTTCGTTTCACTCAAAGCCAAAACATCCAGGTTCCTTTCCTCAAACATACTACCTATCTCTCCTTTTTTCTCATCTTGGTTAAATCCACACACATTTAGACACCCTAATGTGAACCTTCGAGGAGGATGAGCACTCCCCGCGTGACTCCTCCTTCTGTTTCCCCTTTTAGAAAGTTAAAATACAAGGAGGGGAGGGTTTCTAGCCGCCCGCTCCCGTCCCCTTTAGTCGCCTTCTACGATATGTGAGGAATGCGTTGGAAGTATTCTTTCTCCCCTGTCCCAAGGGATAGAATATATATGTATATATATATATATATATATATATATATATATATATATATATATATATATATATATATATATATATATATATATATATATATATATATATATATATATATATATGTATATATATATATATATATATATATATATATATATATATATATATATATATATATATATATATATATATATATATATATATATATATATATATATATACATATATATATATATATATATATATATATATATATATATATATATATATATATATATATATATATATATATATATATATATATATATATATATATATATATATATATATATATATATATATATAGAGTTGATAGAGATGCTCTGTGGAAGGTGTGTGATGTCTCCATGGTTGTTTAATTTGTTTATGGATGGGGTTGTTAGGTAGGTAAATGCAAGAGTTTTGGAAAGAGGGGCAAGTATGAAGTCTGTTGGGGATGAGAGAGTTTGGGAAGTGAGTCAGTTGTTGCTCGCTGATGATACAGCGCTGGTGGCTGATTCATGTGAGAAACTGCAGAAGCTGGTGACTGAGTTTGGAAAAGTGTGTGGAAGAAGAAAGTTAAGAGTAAATGTGAATAAGAGCAAGGTTATTAGGTACAGTAGGGTTGAGGGTCAAGTCAATTGGGAGGTGAGTTTGAATGGAGAAAAACTGGAGGAAGTGAAGTGTTTTAGATATCTGGGAGTGGATCTGGCAGCGGATTGAACCATGGAAGCGGAAGTGGATCATAGGGTGGGGGAGGGGGCGAAAATTCTGGGAGCCTTGAAGAATGTGTGGAAGTCGAGAACATTATCTCGGAAAGCAAAAATGGGTATGTTTGAAGGAATAGTGGTTCCAACAATGTTGTATGGTTGCGAGGCGTGGGCTATGGATAAAGTTGTGCGCAGGAGGATGGATGTGCTGGAAATGAGATGTTTGAGGACAATGTGTGGTGTGAGGTGGTTTGATCGAGTAAGTAACGTAAGGGTAAGAGAGATGTGTGGAAATAAAAAGAGCGTGGTTGAGAGAGCAGAAGAGGGTGTTTTGAAATGGTTTGGGCACATGGAGAGAATGAGTGAGGAAAGATTGACCAAGAGGATATATGTGTCGGAGGTGGAGGGAACGAGGAGAAGAGGGAGACCAAATTGGAGGTGGAAAGATGGAGTGAAAAAGATTTTGTGTTATCGGGGCCTGAACATGCAGGAGGGTGAAAGGAGGGCAAGGAATAGAGTGAATTGGAGCGATGTGGTATACCGGGGTTGATGTGCTGTCAGTGGATTGAATCAGGGCATGTGAAGCGTCTGGGGTAAACCATGGAAAGCTGTGTAGGTATGTATATTTGCGTGTGTGGACGTATGTATATACATGTGTATGGGGGTGGGTTGGGCCATTTCTTTCGTCTGTTTCCTTGCGCTACCTCGCAAACGCGGGAGACAGCGGCAAAAAAAAAGAAAAAAAAAAAAATATATATATATATATATATATATATATGTATATATATATATATATATATATATATATATATATATATATATATATATATATATATATATATATATATATATATTATTGCATGACAGCTAGAGACTGAGTGTAAACGAATGTGGCCTTTATAATTTCATGTTTGGCGTGGTGGCGACGGGGATGAATAAAGGCAGCAAGTATGAATTATCTGCATGTTTATATATGTGTATGTCTGTGTATGTATATATATATATATATATATATATATATATATATATATATATATATATATATATATATATATATATATATATATATATATATATATATATATATATATATGTATATATATATATATGTATATATGTATGTATACGTTGAAATGTATAGGTATGTATATGTGAGTGTGTGGACGTGTATGTATATGCATGTGTATGTGTGTGGGTTGGGCCTTTCTTTCGTCTGTCTCCTTGTGCTACCTCGCTTACGAGGGAGACAGCGACAAAGTATTATATATATATATATATATGTATATATATATATATATATATATATATATATATATATATATATATATATATATATATATATATATATATATATGTACAATCTCTCCACACGTGCATATCCCGCCAGTATGCTCACAACCACCCTAAGAGCACATTAAACAACCCATCCATACCGGTAGAAACTGTCCACACACCCATAACCCGCCCACAGCCCACCCACACTCTTACAACCTATCAATATCGCTAGAAACCGTCCACCCCCTATAACCGGTCCATACGCCCACTTGGAGCTAACATTACTGTTCCACTCCATCTATCGCAGATGGTCGGTTGTAAATCAGTAAACTTAAGTGAGCCCATCTCCCTCAGGCAGACACCTTGTTTATCCATATACATTTATCCGAACACATGATAAATGATCCTCGTTAAATCGGATGTTTTTAGGTATATCATAAGAGGACGATGGGTAGATTTGACCTCCAATAACGGGATAGCGGAGAGAGATCTACTTGAAGATACGTCTTAATGATGTCTCACTGTAGCTACGGTAGTTAAAAACTTTTCCCTTTTTTTGTATTCTTATGCTATCCGATTCTAAGTAATGTTTCGAGAGCATCTTCACTTACAGATACCACCTTATTAGCATACTTATGAATAGTTAGCAAAAGTCTTGACCTTGGCCAGAGGCAGTGAGGAGGTGAGGAACCGGAGAACTGCAGTGCTAGAGCCACGAGAAGAAATGATTCCTGCAGGTCCTCTGGGGCCCCTAACTTCGCCCGTCTCGCACGCGGTTCCTTGCACATGCATCTTTCATGGTTTTCGATTGATTTTCCTGATTGGCTGTAGCGATAGGCGGCTCTGGCCCACGATTGGCCGTCTAATGAGGGAAGCAGAATATTCGGCTTGGCCATTATTTGTCAAGGTGAGGACCTCTAAAGCCCCACCGACAGGGCCGCTTTCTCGTAATTGACAGTAAGGTGGAGAAGTGTGGTGAAGAGGAAAGGATGGAGGTCTTATTTAATGAAGGGAGGGGAGGGGGGGGTAGTGGGGG
This sequence comes from Panulirus ornatus, assembly GCF_036320965.1. Taxonomy (NCBI): domain Eukaryota; kingdom Metazoa; phylum Arthropoda; class Malacostraca; order Decapoda; family Palinuridae; genus Panulirus; species Panulirus ornatus. The sequence goes on along the minus strand of NC_092236.1, from coordinate 1,270,979 downwards.
GATGTTGGGGTAGAGGGTTGGGGTGACTGTGATGGTGAAGGGCGGTTGGTTGAAGGTTAGGGGGGGTGATGTGGACTTTAGCTGATTGATGGAGGAAGTTAAAGTATAATGCACCAGATATAGATATGCAACAAACAATTCAGGCACTTCAGTAAACCTACACATAATGGTAGAAGGTACTGATGATGAAGAAGGGGAAGGGGAGGGGGGGGAATGGTGAAGATGGGGACTTGGTTGTATGGACGATGAAAGGAAGGGTTTCTCATGATGATCGAAGGGGTTGGCAGTCATTAGTACCGCGAAGGCTGTGATAATAACACCGAGGTGGATATGAATAGTGGTGCAGATAGTGATAATGAAATGATAATGTAGGAGATGGTGTCAGTTTCTGGATTTGAATGATGATTCTAACGACACGGTGATGCTAATGGCGCTAAGGCAGCAAGAATAACAGGTGAGAATAAGGACAAAAGACTGTGTCATATGTCGACCCCAAGTACGTGTCTGAGATGAGAACAGTGTAACAATTGCTTAACTTACGCTCACTCACAAACGATACCGCCCGTTACTCTCTTGTATCATCTAATATCAAGTTTTCATAAATAACTGTCGAGGGTCTCAAGATTGATTGTCGTTACATTATTGTTCTATAATTCTAGATTTGTCTGAGACAAATAAGGCATCTGTGACTATGTGTGACAGGAGATATTTAGAGGGTAGCCCCTTAATTCAGAATGCAGGAGATATTTATAATGCATCTCCTTAAATTTCAGCGCTACGACCCTTAATGTCGGCGGGAGTGATTTATGGGCGGGATAATCTGTCTACGCGGCTTTGTGTTTACATAGCACTATTTCTGCCTCTGAATAAACCATCTCCTTAAGGATATTTTCAACTTTTCATCATGTCAGTAACTACACTCAAACCATCCCTTGCAGGATATTTCCAACCTTCCAAGACGACAGGAACCATAGCCAAACGAGCCACCTGTGGTTACATATATAACAGAAATCACATTACGTGGCAAATATAATTCCTATCTGCGAAATACACTGATAGATAAGGCTGCCTCAATGATTTCTTCTGTGTTCAAGTCTGTTTATTCATAACCTCAGAGATCTATTAACGTCAAAGAAGTGAGACAATCTCTTAAGATGAATTCTGAGGAATTCCTGAAGCAAAGGGAAAGATAAATCAGTTTTTCTTATCACTTCATTTATCAGCCATTTATTTCTTCATGGTAAGGTTTTACAGGTGGCCATGATATATCTCTTCATATTAACATTCCTCAGGAAATCAAACTATATCTTATTAGGGTCCACAGGAAGTCCTGCAGGAGACCATGATATATGAATCAGGTATGAAACAGTACAAAAATTACATCCTCCTCCTTGTGTCATTACCTTAACATTCGAATGGAATCAAAATTTTCACAAAAAACATTGGAGCGAAGACTGATTTTTCAATAATACTCAGATTTAAGAATGTTGGTGTTGACGGGATATAGACTGAGATAAACGTCATGAAGTGCGTAACTCTAAGTTTTTTGTACAGCGAAGTGGCAATACTGATGTGTAGGTCTTCGTCTGCTGTGTCTGGGTTTGTGCATTCTGCAACAAACACCAGTTTCCCTGCCCTGCTTACGTGCCACTGTAAATAGACTTGTCCTCTTGCTATAAAGACTACGCTCTACCCACCATCGAGATTCTCATAGGAAATATCGATTAGATTTCAGCGATTCGGACATATATATGAAAAGTTTTATAAAAAAAAAGAATAGAGCATATATATATATATATATATATATATATATATATATATATATATATATATATATATATATATATATATATATATATATATATATATATATATATATATATATATATATATATATTATCAAAAATTTCATGTCATCAGAATGATCAAGCCGGGAACTTTACCCAATATATGTCATACAAAAAACATTCAATATAAAAGAGCAAGGAAAACTTCAGCAGTTTACACCCCTCATCTGGCAGTTTACACCCCTCATCTGGCCAGAAGTTTTAAGCACGTCGTCCTCAACAAAGGAGTGACGTCACGGCGATGGTGTTTATGGCGGGCAATTGGAACCGGCCTCCAACCCCCGCCAAACTCGCACCTCCAACAATGGAATAATTTATAACCACCGCCAATCACCTGGCTATTAATTGAGCCATAAACCAAGAAAGGCTTCCAACACCTATTCCATGCCAAGAGTTCCCTTCTAACCGAATACATAGACGGAAATTTACCATCTAATCATAATTCCTTGAACCGTATGATGACTTCTCATGAAATAGTTGAGCCTCTATTTTCTCGGCTCACACACTCAAAGAAAAGAAATACAATTTCATACACACAGATGATAAACTCTGCAGTATCTGTGACACTTGTTATAAGTTGTTATAGTATGGCAAACGTTTTCTTGGACTCAACTTATAATCTTGCTAGAAAAAGTCATTTTACAGTGTTAAACCAAGAGAACCATTTGCGAAAAAATTTTTAGCATTACCCTATTGTGAAAGCTTAATGTTCCTGTTTTGTTTAAACTTTTGATGATAACATGATTATTAGCAATGATAATTCTTTCAGGGAAAGTCGAATCAGAAATTCTACAACTGCTCATAAGGATTGTGTGAATGATATTCCGTGTGAAGAGTGAGATCAGTTTTACATGGGTCAGACTAGTTGAACAAAGTAGAGATAGCGTTAGCTATGGTCAAGGATCTAATCCAGTATTTGTTCATCTAAGACATTTTGATCATCAAATGGACTGAAGCAAAGCTTTGTTATCTCAAACAATAACTCAGTAATGGCCAGAAATATTGTTGAATCTTCTCTTATCATAGTAGAGATGTTAATATGAATCACAGTGTTGGTTTATATCAATCAGATAACTTCATAAGTAAAAAGAAATTGAGGAATTTTCCCAGAACATATGTTAAGCTGAGAGAGGTGAGGTCGTCGAGAATGACATGTGTCTTAAGTCCCTTCACCTATTTCATTGTGGCGGCTGGTATGTAACTTGATTCAATCCTCCTCACATTTCATTTTCCTTATTGCCTTTTCATCATCTGCAAACAGACGTAGGTAGGAGTCCAACCCTTCAGGCGCGTCATTTGCATAGGTCAAGAAGAATGATGGTTCCAGAGCAGAACCTTGTGGCACTCTGCTACTCACCTGGACTCTTTTGGAGAAGGAAATTCCTCTAACATGCATCATCTGTTCCCTTCCACTGAGATAACCTTTTACCCATCGTAGGAGTTTCCCCCCTTTTCTTGCCTGGTGGTCAGCTTTTTAATCAGATTCCTATGATGTACAGATATAAACAATCCACCCTGTGTGTGTGTGTGTGTGTGTGTGTGTGTGTGTGTGTGTGCGTGTGTGTGTGTGTGTGTGTGTGTGTGTGTGTGTGTGTGTGAGTGAGTGCGGAAATAAACCAGCCTCAAAATGTATTAGATGAATTATCTGCAAAACTATCAATTGTTTATGAAAATGAAAAGATTATAGGTAGAAGTACAGATATGCTCAAAATATTAGTTTGAACACATTACCACGTCAGAGGATATTTTGAGCAAGAGGCCTAGAAAGAATACGAACAACGACAAGAGGCTCCCATAATCTTCGTCAGGCCAATCAACATTCTGTGTCACTCACTTGCCCACATACACGTCTATATTTCTATTTGTTTCTTACTTTTTTCCAGTACCACGATAGTCAAGCTGGTCCACATGATGGTGGCCACACCCCGTAGCTGAATAGTCTATTACCTCAACCTTTCCAGATCTTATGCCCGTCACCAACCTTTGTTGATGGTGACTTTCCTGTCCCTGTGTTCACCTCCAGCCGTCCGTGATGGTGGCGTGTTACCAGGAACAGAGATACCGTACAGGGGGGACACACAGAACCACACACGTGTCAAACATATGCTCTAGTCTGGAGGAGATGTTGTGTTTGGAGGAGAACGAGATGAAGGTTACGGGAGAGGAACACGAGGCTGTGGGTCTTAAATCGTAGCCTACGTTCCTCTAGGCGGCCAATTACGTCCATCAAGGAACAATCAGACGAGCCAATTTAGTCCATTTTCTTCAATTATTCACTTTACAGTCGTGCTCGATCAATTAGAAGGCTGGTCTCCGCTCGTTCCTGGCCTGATTAATAGAATCCTTAATGGGTCTTTAGCGTGGACCAGTTGGGTCTTGGAGGTAGATATGGGCTTCAGTCGTGGGCTGAGGACCTTAAGAGCGTTATCACCATTTACGTAATGACTTTTTTACCTCGCTGATAATGATATTTAAGACCTCAGCTTGATCTTTAACTTGACATTTCGAGTGAAACATTCCTGGAACCCTGACAGGAGGGAGGGAACCTCTTACCGTGCGCTTGAGTGATTACATTAATTCAGGTTCACACACACACACACACACACACACACACACACACACACACACACACATATATGGACAAAGACATATATACGGTTAAAACCTGGAGAACGGAAGATCATTAAAACATGAAAGTTCGTGAGTCATGGTCTAGCACACGTGATGACAACGCACCATCAAGCCGAGCTGTGGACGCCCAGCACGATCGTGGAACAAAACCTCCAGAAGTCACTCTCCTGGATCATTGTCAATATGTTTGATGGCAAGCGGGGCGCTGAGATAACGACTTTCTGTGTCTTAAGATGTTTAACAACGTACAGTAGTAAGTGATATATCTATGGCTTGCTGAACGATCATACTGGAGCATACAACAGAGGTAAACACACGGAAATTAATCATATAAGAAAAAACGTGCAATTACCAGGTGAGCCACAACGACCTCCAAATTTCAAGACATAAACAAGCGGAACATGATAGTCACTTCGGGGTTTGTGTGGGCAATGAAACAGTATTACACAACAGACGTGAGGGACCCCGTAAGAGAACGGAGACACTATAAACGTCTAAGGAACATAGATACCATTCACTACACTAAATCATGAAGAGGTTCCACATCTTGTGCAAGATTATATTGCTCGCGTTATCTCATACCTCTTTCTGAACTAAAACTAACATAACAAACTTGGTCTGAGGCACAACAAACCTGGTCTGAAGCATAACAAACCTGGTCTGAAGCATAACAAACCTGGTCTGAAGCATAACAAACTTGTTTTTATTGAAAAATGTTCAGCTGCACCGAATCTCTTGCTGTCTTTGCAATATCATACTCTGACGAAAAGTGACGACAAATTCATGTTCTTAAGATGCTAAACCGTGCCGAAAACCAGTGGTAATGGAGCCTTAAATCCACGTTAAGAGTCGCACGACCCGAAGGGCAAGCCAGCAAGGACGAAGGTAACAGCAAATAGACCGAAAAATAACGAGGTATTTAGAACACGTCGCCACCACGCGTGTCATGGGCTTGGCAGAGAGGCCGTTTGTCCTATCCCAGGTACAGAGGCTAAGGAAGTGGGGGGATGGGTGGTGGACAGGGAGATGCGGTAACGCGGGTTAAGGTAGAAGCAGTGGAAAGGAAAGTAATACAGGAAAGGGAAGGACGAAGAACAGTTTGGACAGGTATATCAAGGGAAAGGAAGAAATTGTGTTAAGGGGGAGAGAGAGATTGAAGAGACGGAATGATGGGCACAGGGATGAACACACAAAAAGCATAAGAAAGGGATGATATTCTGGGTAGAGGGAGGTTGAGTGAACTGACGAGTGTAGAAGGGAATCCTGAGTGTTAGCGGTCAAGGTAAGGAAACCTACGTAGAAGAGAACTGTGGACGCAGAAGCTTGGAAAAAGGGGAATATTGAAAGTAATATGGAGAGCTGGTAAATGGTGCAAATTGTAGCGAGAGTCCAGGGAACTAAATGAAAATGGCCCAGGAGGACTTTCTGGGTCCGCATGAACTTGCCATATTACTAGAATAATGAAAAGAGTCCTCTGAAGGAGGCGGTCTCTTTCTTTGCCGAGTTAACTGCACCAATTCCAGGCTGTTAGATAGGGCCCAGAGTGTAAATCGGTCCCCTTCTACGTCAAACTGACCGTGATGTAATTGGTTTACTCCTTGGTAAAGGTGACGGGGACGGAGGAAAGAGACGGAGGGGTGAGGAGATGGGATGGTGAAAAGAGGATGGAGAGACTCAAGGGGAGGTAAGGCATAGGACATATCCCGTTAAGGGGATGGACGAACAGGGTAGGATTGACCGGCAACGACATGACTACGATAATGGATAAATACCAGAGATGAAAAAGTGGAAAAGTTTCGAAAAAACAACTAGTAGTTGATGGATGAGTTACAAACGATGGATGAATATCCAAAGAATGGTTGATGTGTGTGGCCGAAAGAAGAAAAAACATTGGAAGTCTAGAGATCAAAATATATAATCATATCAGTACATATGGGAAATAAATATTTAGAGAGGAAGAAATGTGTGCGTGAAATAGATCAGCAAAGACATACATACGACAACGAAAATACAACCTGAATTAGATGAAGATAAGAAATTAGAAGAAAAAATAAGGATTTATGGATCACAAAAGTACTTTGTCCCCAGGATTCCTCAGCAGAAGCTACAAAGCATCACCGTCAGATCTTCGATAGTATTATCTGACAAGTCGGCAGACACCCGTGTTCAGGTTGTTCTCGCTGTTTCTCGAACGCCTACAGTCGTTAAGAAAGGTTTATAAAACAACTATGACAGAAGTAAAGCAAGCATAAGTCTTGTCATAAGAAGACTAGCCGTTGAGGAGGAACCAGAAACAATTAAAGAGGAATACCATGTCTCCGCTCTGGACTTTTCAAAAATGACCCCCAAATATTGCCGAGCTTATCAACCGTGAGAGATATCACAGTGACGAGATTGTCCAGTTACCTTGTTATTCCTATAACTGTACGTTCATGAAACTAACCATGTAATACGACTTGGTTGATGGAAAGGAAGGACCCAGAGTGTTCAAAAAGCAACAAGAGTATACAAATAATATGACAGAATCTTTCCTCATCCTTACTACTAAAACAGAGTCTTAAAGAACAGACATCATATAGAGACGACATGACAACCAAAGATATCCAGGAAGGAACACTTAAAACACCATCTCCAGGAGGAGAACAGGTGTACAATAAAGTGATCCCGCCTCGACGGAGCTCGGGGAGGCGGCGGCTCCGAGGGATCTAGGCGTTCAAGGCCCACAACAGCCAGGATCTCGGGGTCGTAAACACATAAATTCTCCCTTCGAAACTCCGCCTTTACGCTTCCTCATCCTGGAAGAAGGTCACACTTGAAGCATTTTGTTTCTGCGCTTCTTTACATAGAATGATCAGACTGGAAGCACTCTCCCCTATGCACAATTACACTTTAGAATATCATACTGGAAACACTTTCTCCTCCACTGTCTTCACACTGCTAGATCACACTTGAACCATTCTCCTTCACGTACCCTCACACTAAGAAGGGATCCCATATGAAACATGCTTTCCCCTTGTTAACTCGTCCTCCCCCTTTCTGATCTGCTACCCTTCTTCCGGTTTCAACCCCCCACCCTTCTCCTCCTCCTCCTTATTCGTTCTATATCCTCTTGCCATCATCATTTATTCCCGAACTTTTGAGTTTCCCTCTAATTCATTTAATACATCCCACCTTCTCTATTCTGCCTCTCTATCCTCATTTCTTTCTCCCACCCCTTCCACCTCTCTCTCTCTCTCTCTCTCTCTCTCTCTCTCTCTCTCTCTCTCTCTCTCTCTCTCTCTCTCTCTCTCTCTCTCTCTCTCTCTCTCTCTCTCTCTCTTCTTGCCTTACCCTCCTATCACGTCCTTTCCCCATCCTGTCCCCTACCCACTGTGTAAGTAGCCTCGGAACCCAAGAAATTAAGCAGGAGCGACAGAACACGGACAAAGCAGACAGATCCCGCGTCCTCTCGTACACAAGCTGGAAATAATACCGCGATTCTCTCCCCGTGAGTGTTTTCAATGGTGTACATCCGGGGACCGACGGACGCTTTTGCAGCTCGGTGGATAAACGGATAAAGAGAGTAACTGAGTCGGATAAGAGGATAATTCGGGTAAGCGAGCCGCAAAAATGGGTAATGAGTAGCGTCCGGTGCGTCAAGTCACATTTCCATTATGTCGGAGCTTTGATAATCCCGGATCGAGTAGCGGCGCTAGACACTGATACACCGGTCACTTTATCTCCAACTTTTGCCTTGTATTTCTCCTCCTTTATTATGTATATCTTACCTCTCTTGATCCGTCTTTACTATTTGCATCCCTTAGTCTTTCCTTTAACCCAAAATATCATTTTATCAAATGGCGTCCTAGCTACGTCTCTTCGTTGTATATGAACTGACTGTTATATTTCTCTCTTGTGTCTTCCCTGATGATGTGATTGTTACACGAAAGTGCACTTGGGAACTTATCGTGCTTCATTTTCCCCGTGGACTCTTAGGAATATAATTGATCACGCGGAAGATTGTGGTCCTATATATATATATATATATATATATATATATATATATATATATATATATATATATATATATATATATATATATATATATATAGTTGTGTTACTGGAGTGGTAGTTTTCATACATGGTGCTTTGACAAGAAAATAGTGAAATTGGAAAAAATGTAGCTTAGACATTGAAGCTTATTGATTACGGTGGTCAAATTGATGAGATCTAGTATTGACGTTTGTGTAAATAAATTATACATTTCCTTTTTCCATAGCCAGAGGTTGAACCATTATGTGACATCCATTTTTTTCATTTCATTTCAAGCTAGAAGTTTAAGTTTTCTAAATTGTTTCTTACATTTTTCATATGTATATATATATGTATGTGTGTGTGTGTGTATATGTGCGTGTGTATGTGTGTGTGTGTGTGTGTATATATATATATATATATATATATATATATATATATATATATATATATATATATATATATATATATATATATATATAAATATATATATATATATATATATATTATCCCTGGGGATAGGGGTGAAAGAATACTTCCCACGCGTCGTAGAAGCGACTAGAGGGGACGGGAGCGGGGGGCCAGAAATCCTCCCCTCCTTGTATTTTTTTAACTTTCTAAAATGGGAAACAGAAGGAGTCACGCGAGGAGTGCTCATCCTCCTCGAAGGCTCAGATTGGGGTGCCTAAATGTGTGGATGTAACCAAGATGTGAAAAAAGGAGAGATAGGTAGTATGTTTGAGGAAAGGAACCTGGATGTTTTGGCTCTGAGTGAAACGAAGCTCAAGGGTAAAGGGGAAGAGTGGTTTGGGAATGTCTTGGGAGTAAAGTCAGGGGTTAGTGAGAAGACAAGAGCAAGGGAAGGAGTAGCAATACTCCTGAAACAGGAGTTGTGGGAGTATGTGATAGAATGTAAGAAAGTAAATTCTCGATTAATATGGGTAAAACTGAAAGTTGATGGAGAGAGATGGGTGATTATTGGTGCATATGCACCTGGGCATGAGAAGAAAGATCATGAGAGGCAAGTGTTTTGGGAGCAGCTGAATGAGTGTGTTAGTGGTTTTGATGCACGAGACCGGGTTATAGTGATGGGTGATTTGAATGCAAAGGTGAGTAATGTGGCAGTTGAGGGAATAATTGGTGTACATGGGGTGTTCAGTGTTGTAAATGGAAATGGTGAAGAGCTTGTAGATTTATGTGCTGAAAAAGGACTGATGATTGGGAATACCTGGTTTAAAAAGCGAGATATACATAAGTATACTTATGTAAGTAGAAGAGATGGCCAGAGAGAGTTATTGGATTTCGTGTTAATTGACAGGCGCGCGAAAGAGAGACTTTTGGATGTTAATGTGCTGAGAGGTGCAACTGGAGGGATGTCTGATCATTATCTTGTGGAGGCTAAGATGAAGATTTGTATGGGTTTTCAGAAAAGAAAAGTGAATGTTGGGGTGAAGAGGGTGGTGAGAGTAAGTGAGCTTGGGAAGGAGACTTGTGTGAGGAAGTACCAGGAGAGACTGAGTACAGAATGGAAAAAGGTGAGAACAATGGAAGTAAGGGGAGTGGGGGAGGAATGGGATGTATTTAGGGAATCAGTGATGGATTGCGCAAAAGATGCTTGTGGCATGAGAAGAGTGGGAGGTGGGTTGATTAGAAAGGGTAGTGAGTGGTGGGATGAAGAAGTAAGAGTATTAGTGAAAGAGAAGAGAGAGGCATTTGGACGATTTTTGCAGGGAAAAAATGCAATTGAGTGGGAGATGTATAAAAGAAAGAGACAGGAGGTCAAGAGAAAGGTGCAAGAGGTGAAAAAAAGGGCAAATGAGAGTTGGGGTGAGAGAGTATCATTAAATTTTAGGGAGAATAAAAAGATGTTCTGGAAGGAGGTAAATAAAGTGCGTAAGACAAGGGAGCAAATGGGAACTTCAGTGAAGGGCGCAAATGGGGAGGTGATAACAAGTAGTGGTGATGTGAGAGGAGATGGAGTGAGTATTTTGAAGGTTTGTTGAATGTGTTTGATGATAGAGTGGCAGATATAGGGTGTTTTGGTCGAGGTGGTGTGCAAAGTGAGAGGGTTAGGGAAGATGATTTGGTAAACAGAGAAGAGGTAGTAAAAGCTTTGCGGAAGATGAAAGCCGGCAAGGCAGCAGGTTTGGATGGTATTGCAGTGGAATTTATTAAAAAAGGGGGTGACTGTATGGTTGACTGGTTGGTAAGGTTATCTAATGTATGTATGACTCATGGTGAGGTGCCTGAGGATTGGCGGAATGCGTGCATAGTGCCATTGTACAAAGGCAAAGGGGATAAGAGTGAGTGCTCAAATTACAGAGGTATAAGTTTGTTGAGTATTCCTGGTAAATTATATGGGAGGATATTGATTGAGAGGGTGAAGGCATGTACAGAGCATCAGATTGGGGAAGAGCAGTGTGGTTTCAGAAGTGGTAGAGGATGTGTGGATCAGGTGTTTGCTTTGAAGAATGTATGCGAGAAATACTTAGAAAAGCAAATGGATTTGTATGTAGCATTTATGGATCTGGAGAAGGCATATGATAGAGTTGATAGAGATGCTCTGTGGAAGGTATTAAGAATATATGGTGTGAGAGGCAAGTTGTTAGAAGCAGTGAAAAGTTTTTATCGAGGATGTAAGGCATGTGTACGTGTAGGAAGAGAGGAAAGTGATTGGTTCTCAGTGAATGTAGGTTTGCGGCAGGGGTGTGTGATGTCTCCATGGTTGTTTAATTTGTTTATGGATGGGGTTGTTAGGGAGGTGAATGCAAGAGTTTTGGAAAGAGGGGCAAGTATGAAATCTGTTGGGGATGAGAGAGCTTGGGAAGTGAGTCAGTTGTTGTTCGCTGATGATACAGCGCTGGTGGTTGATTCATGTGAGAAACTGCAGAAGCTGGTGACTGAGTTTGGTAAAGTGTGTGAAAGAAGAAAGTTAAGAGTAAATGTGAATAAGAGCAAGGTTATTAGGTACAGTAGGGTTGAGGGTCAAGTCAATTGGGAGGTGAGTTTGAATGGAGAAAAACTGGAGGAAGTGAAGTGTTTTAGATATCTGGGAGTGGATCTGGCAGCGGATGGAACCATGGAAGCGGAAGTGGATCATAGGGTGGGGGAGGGGGCGAAAATTCTGGGGGCCTTGAAGAATGTGTGGAAGTCGAGAACATTATCTCGGAAAGCAAAAATGGGTATGTTTGAAGGAATAGTGGTTCCAACAATGTTGTATGGTTGCGAGACGTGGGCTATGGATAGAGTTGTGCGCAGGAGGATGGATGTGCTGGAAATGAGATGTTTGAGGACAATATGTGGTGTGAGGTGGTTTGATCGAGTGAGTAACGTAAGGGTAAGAGAGATGTGTGGAAATAAAAAGAGCGTGGTTGAGAGAGCAGAAGAGGGTGTTTTGAAATGGTTCGGGCACATGGAGAGAATGAGTGAGGAAAGATTGACCAAGAGAATATATGTGTCGGAGGTGGAGGGAACGAGGAGAAGAGGGAGACCAAATTGGAGGTGGAAAGATGGAGTGAAAAAGATTTTGTGTGATCGGGGCCTGAACATGCAGGAGGGTGAAAGGAGGGCAAGGAATAGAGTGAATTGGAGCGATGTGGTATACCGGGGTTGACGTGCTGTCAGTGGATTGAATCAAGGATTGTGAGGCGTCTGGGGTAAGCGATGGAAAGCTGTGTAGGTATGTATATTTGCGTGTGTGGACGTATGTATATACATGTGTATGGGGGTGGGTTGGGCCATTTCTTTCGTCTGTTTCCTTCTTTTTTTTTTTTTTTCCAAAGGAAGGAACAGAGAAGAGGGCTGGATGAGGATGTCTCCTCAGAGGCCCAGTCCTCTGTTCTTAGCGCTACCTCGCTGATGCGGGAAATGGCGAATAGTATGAAAGAAGAAAAATATATATATATATATATATATATATATATATATATATATATATATATATATATATATATATATATATATTTATAAACATCAAATATATATATATATATATATATATATATATATATATATATATATATATATATATATATATATATATATATATATATATATATATATATACTGTATTGTTGACTGGTTGGTAAGGTTATTTAATGTATGTATGACTCATGGTGAGGTGCCTGAGGATTGGCGGAATGCGTGCATAGTGCCATTGTACAAAGGCAAAGGGGATAAGAGTGAGTGCTCAAATTACAGAGGTATAAGTTTGTTGAGTATTCCTGGTAAATTATATGGGAGGGTATTGATTGAGAGGGTGAAGGCATGTACAGAGCATGAGATTGGGGAAGAGCAGTGTGGTTTCAGAAGTGGTAGAGGATGTGTGGATCAGGTGTTTGCTTTGAAGAATGTATGTGAGAAATACTTAGAAAAGCAAATGGATTTGTATGTAGCATTTATGGATCTGGAGAAGGCATATGATAGAGTTGATAGAGATGCTCTGTGGAAGGTATTAAGAATATATGGTGTGGGAGGAAAGTTGTTAGAAGCAGTGAAAAGTTTTTATCGAGGATGTAAGGCATGTGTACGTGTAGGAAGAGAGGAAAGTGATTGGTTCTCACTGAATGTAGGTTTGCGGCAGGGGTGTGTGATGTCTCCATGGTTGTTTAATTTGTTTATGGATGGGGTTGTTAGGGAGGTAAATGCAAGAGTTTTGGAAAGAGGGGCAAGTATGAAGTCTGTTGGGGATGAGAGAGCTTGGGAAGTGAGTCAGTTGTTGTTCGCTGATGATACAGCGCTGGTGGCTGATTCATGTGAGAAACTGCAGAAGCTGGTGACTGAGTTTGGTAAAGTGTGTGGAAAGAAGAAAGTGAAGAGTAAATGTGAATAAGAGCAAGGTTATTAGGTACAGTAGGGTTGAGGGTCAAGTCAATTGGGAGGTGAGTTTGAATGGAGAAAAACTGGAGGAAGTGAAGTGTTTTAGATATCTGGGAGTGGATCTGGCAGCGGATGGAACCATGGAAGCGGAAGTGGATCATAGGGTGGGGGAGGGGGCGAAAATTCTGGGGGCCTTGAAGAATGTGTGGAAGTCGAGAACATTATCTCGGAAAGCAAAAATGGGTATGTTTGAAGGAATAGTGGTTCCAACAATGTTGTATGGTTGCGAGACGTGGGCTATGGATAGAGTTGTGCGCAGGAGGATGGATGTGCTGGAAATGAGATGTTTGAGGACAATATGTGGTGTGAGGTGGTTTGATCGAGTGAGTAACGTAAGGGTAAGAGAGATGTGTGGAAATAAAAAGAGCGTGGTTGAGAGAGCAGAAGAGGGTGTTTTGAAATGGTTCGGGCACATGGAGAGAATGAGTGAGGAAAGATTGACCAAGAGAATATATGTGTCGGAGGTGGAGGGAACGAGGAGAAGAGGGAGACCAAATTGGAGGTGGAAAGATGGAGTGAAAAAGATTTTGTGTGATCGGGGCCTGAACATGCAGGAGGGTGAAAGGAGGGCAAGGAATAGAGTGAATTGGAGCGATGTGGTATACCGGGTTGACGTGCTGTCAGTGGATTGAATCAAGGATTGTGAGGCGTCTGGGGTAAGCGATGGAAAGCTGTGTAGGTATGTATATTTGCGTGTGTGGACGTATGTATATACATGTGTATGGGGGTGGGTTGGGCCATTTCTTTCGTCTGTTTCCTTCTTTTTTTTTTTTTTTCCAAAGGAAGGAACAGAGAAGAGGGCTGGATGAGGATGTCTCCTCAGAGGCCCAGTCCTCTGTTCTTAGCGCTACCTCGCTGATGCGGGAAATGGCGAATAGTATGAAAGAAGAAAAATATATATATATATATATATATATATATATATATATATATATATATATATATATATATATATATATATATATATATATATATATATTTATAAACATCAAATATATATATATATATATATATATATATATATATATATATATATATATATATATATATATATATATATATATATATATATATACTGTATTGTTGACTGGTTGGTAAGGTTATTTAATGTATGTATGACTCATGGTGAGGTGCCTGAGGATTGGCGGAATGCGTGCATAGTGCCATTGTACAAAGGCAAAGGGGATAAGAGTGAGTGCTCAAATTACAGAGGTATAAGTTTGTTGAGTATTCCTGGTAAATTATATGGGAGGGTATTGATTGAGAGGGTGAAGGCATGTACAGAGCATGAGATTGGGGAAGAGCAGTGTGGTTTCAGAAGTGGTAGAGGATGTGTGGATCAGGTGTTTGCTTTGAAGAATGTATGTGAGAAATACTTAGAAAAGCAAATGGATTTGTATGTAGCATTTATGGATCTGGAGAAGGCATATGATAGAGTTGATAGAGATGCTCTGTGGAAGGTATTAAGAATATATGGTGTGGGAGGAAAGTTGTTAGAAGCAGTGAAAAGTTTTTATCGAGGATGTAAGGCATGTGTACGTGTAGGAAGAGAGGAAAGTGATTGGTTCTCACTGAATGTAGGTTTGCGGCAGGGGTGTGTGATGTCTCCATGGTTGTTTAATTTGTTTATGGATGGGGTTGTTAAGGAGGTAAATGCAAGAGTTTTGGAAAGAGGGGCAAGTATGAAGTCTGTTGGGGATGAGAGAGCTTGGGAAGTGAGTCAGTTGTTGTTCGCTGATGATACAGCGCTGGTGGCTGATTCATGTGAGAAATTGCAGAAGCTGGTGACTGAGTTTGGTAAAGTGTGTGGAAGAAGAAAGTGAAGAGTAAATGTGAATAAGAGCAAGGTTATTAGGTACAGTAGGGTTGAGGGTCAAGTCAATTGGGAGGTGAGTTTGAATGGAGAAAAACTGGAGGAAGTGAAGTGTTTTAGATATCTGGGAGTGGATCTGGCAGCGGATGGAACCATGGAAGCGGAAGTGGATCATAGGGTGGGGGAGGGGGCGAAAATTCTGGGGGCCTTGAAGAATGTGTGGAAGTCGAGAACATTATCTCGGAAAGCAAAAATGGGTATGTTTGAAGGAATAGTGGTTCCAACAATGTTGTATGGTTGCGAGGCGTGGGCTATGGATAGAGTTGTGCGCAGGAGGATGGATGTGCTGGAAATGAGATGTTTGAGGACAATGTGTGGTGTGAGGTGGTTTGATCGAGTGAGTAACGTAAGGGTAAGAGAGATGTGTGGAAATGAAAAGAGCGTGGTTGAGAGAGCGGAAGAGGGTGTTTTGAAGTGGTTTGGGCACATGGATAGAATGAGTGAGGAAAGATTGACGAAGAGAATATATGTGTCGGAGGTGGAGGGAACGAGGAGAAGAGGGAGACCAAATTGGAGGTGGAAAGATGGAGTGAAAAAGATTTTGTGTGATCGGGGCCTGAACATGCAGGAGGGTGAAAGGAGGGCAAGGAATAGAGTGAATTGGAGCGATGTGGTATACCAGGGTTGACGTGCTGTCAGTGGATTGAATCAAGGCATGTGAAGTGTCTGGGGTAAACCATGGAAAGCTGTGTAGGTATGTATATTTGCGTGTGTGGACGTATGTATATACATGTGTATGGGGGGGGTTGGGCCATTTCTTTCGTCTGTTTCCTTGCGCTACCTCGCAAACGCGGGAGACAGCGACAAAGTATAAAAAAAAAAAATATATATATCTATGTTCTTTTGAGAGAAAATAAACCAGACATTAAAGGTCATTTTAAAGGTCTTTTGTACCAAGAATATACTGGAGATGAGGATTTATTGAAAAGCGTAAAATGAAGATGAAGGTTTAGTGGTGTCGTTTGACCTGATCCGTAAGGCTGTGGAGGATGAGGTTGTAGGTAAGTTTGCTAACGTCCTCCACAGTGAACATGATGATCAGCAGTAGGGCGGAGGGAGACTTAATGCATTTGTAAGCAAATGTGATCGAATGTAGTTTTCAATGTTTCATAAGGCAACAGTAACCTGGTCCATCCTTCCCCCCCTGGGCTGCCATATCAGTCCATCTCACCACAACTTCCGCGCTCCCCCACTTGCCGTATCTTTAATTTCCTCGGTATTACAGGTGTATCTCTATGTACGTATTACAGGTGTATCTCTATGTACGTATTACAGGTGTATCTCTATGTACGTATTACAGGTGTATCTCTATGTACTTATTACAGATGTATCTCTATGTACGTATTACAGGTGTATCTCTATGTACGTATTACAGGTGTCTCTCTATGTACTTATTACAGGTGTATCTCTATGTACGTATTACAGGTGTATCTCTATGTACGTATTACAGGTGTATCTCTATGTACGTATCGCTGCTATCAAGGACAGGATACATGCTCGTGACACCTGTCCTGTAGCATCTCATTCATTACACGTGTCATTACTGTGTAGTAATTGTCCTCCTTATCTTATATACGAAAGCGACCTTTCCTTTATCTTCTATACTTACGACTGTGTCAGTCTTATCGCTATCTTCTCACATGCTAACAAATGCATGTGATTATTCCAGATGACTGTGTATATGTAGATATTCCTTTTTCATTGTTTCCCATGACTGATGTGGACATTGTCACAGGAGGGAGCTGGAGGTTATTACCAGGTGCCCAGCACTGCTTGAAGCCGATATATACCTAATGTTTGGTTTCACTTGTTGCGGATGATCGTTTAGGCCGCTCTGATACTATGATGTATTCAAAATATTTTTCGTTGATGATTTTGAATAAATATCAAAAAGCAATAAGACGTGAACCAGAAGTCTGGTACACAGTAGTATTACGTTAGATGCTGCAGAAATTGTATGCATCGTAGAATATTTTAAAACATTTACCTATTTTCATTTCATATCTTGTTGATGGTAATAAAAATTGTCGTTATGATTTCGATGGCTTGAATATCAGCTGGTGGTACTTGTTAAACCAATCAGGAGACAGATGGTAGATCTGTAAGCAGGTGGCAGAAGATAGATCTACCAGCAAGTGATAGTATGTAAGTGTGTCTGCAGGTGACGACACCATGTAAGCCTAGTAACAGTTGAATCTACCAGTCATCATCCTGTCGGATGGGGGCATCAGGCCGGCTGCCTCCCAGTTCTTCAGGTTTGTAAAGTTTTCTTCTTCGTCCGCAACAATGAAGATGTTCTGAATGTTTTGAGTCTCTCTCTCTCTCTCTCTCTCTCTCTCTCTCTCTCTCTCTCTCTCTCTCTCTCTCTCTCTCTCTCTCTCTCTCTCTCTCTCTCTCTCTCTCGTACTCCTCTTACTTCATATCCTTCTCTGTCATCATTTGAAGTCCTTCCTATACACTTTATTTTCAAATTCGTTGTCTCCCTTTATCACCCTTACTCTCTTTACCTAATGGATTTCATGTAATTTTCTAAGGAATCTTTTAGAACCTCTTTCATGTTTTTCTACTTTTTGTTCACAACTGTTCATGTAAGCATTAGTCATAGCTACTATTTTCCTCCCTTTCCAATCTTTTCTGTCTTCTTTATCATCCTCATATTTCAATTTACCATCCTCCTGCCCCACGTACGCCGTCAGCCGTCTTCTTTATCCCCAGGCAATAGGTCGAGTTATTCGGTCCTCTTTCTTTGTATAAAGTCACTTGGGATAGACTGGTGGACGTGAGCGGCACGAATTGATTCACTTCGCACACACGCCGCCACCCCAGCCTAGCTCGGCCTCCCCTTGCTGGCTTAACTGTACGGTGTCGGCCAACTGATCTTTTGTTGTTTTTTTAGATTACAGGACACTTCCAAAACCTTAAGAATTTACAATTGGTTTGTTACATAACGTCTTTTACTCTACGGGAAAATACTTCACAAATCATCATTTCTTTTTTCAATTTTTATCTTAGCAAATATTTTGTATCAGTCGCTAATCAGTAAAGCATGTCGAATTTCACCTCGATGAATAAGACGTAAGTGTGAGGATGTTTAGCAACCTGATATGCACCTAATACTTCGCGAGTTTTCACGTGCGTTTACCAGCATTCAAGAAGGTATTTAAGTCGATGTATTGTGAGTCAGCGAACCATGAAACAGCGACGGTAGCCGGCTTGGTTCGGAGTCCAATACTGAACCAAGTTTTCTCGTGAATAAATGTACAACGCCTATTTACAGTAAATATCTATCTTGATTAGGATTTTGGTAAGGGCCGTTATCTACTTTGTCTCCTTTCTTGATTATGTATGTAATACCTAGAGGTAGCCAGAAGTGTGTGACGCATCCAGTAATACTCTGTACTGACACATGTATGCATAGGTGAGAGTATTTCCGGGGAGCCTTTACTGTTCCAAACGTTTGATGGAAGTTCATACCACCATCGGTGTTTGCTGGAGGGTGTGCGCCTTTTCGGAAGGAGCCTACGGGTAATGGGTGGCGTGTTGAGGTCAGTGAGGCAGCAACAACAATTTCCACGCAACTGAAGCAGAACGATGATTTTCTCCCCCGTCCATCCTGATAGAAGGGAGCGAGAGGAGGAAGGCGACCCTTTGGTGGCTGATCATTGTTTATATCCTGACACTATCAGTAACATTTGTTTGATTCTGTTGTCAACACCAAAACTGTGATTACGCATGGTATTACCACAATCAGTAATAATTATAACAATAATGATTACAATAATTACACTGATCAACAAATTTTGACATTTCATGTTTCGAAGATAAAATGTGTTTATGGATTTCAAGACGCTGAACATGGAAATAACTATGAAAACGCTCGATTGGTAACGGTTTCCAAGAAAAGTTAATTATCTTGCGTTTTACGTGAATTGCACACAATATTTGTGACAGGGTATAGCGGTCGCTGCCGCTTGTACGCAAGACCTCCAGCAATAGTCCGTTAACAACGATGCACTTCACTTGCTCTGGCACTGTTTCTCTGTCGCTTATATGTCTTGATGGAAACATTCCCTTCCTCATCCATCACTGCGCCGCGCTTAACCGGAAAAAATATCAAGGTGAGAATGGAGAAAATATATCTTTAAAGTCATATTACAGTTTATACTTTATATATATATATATATATATATATATATATATATATATATATATATATATATATATATATATATATATATATATATATATATATTTATATATATATATATATATATATATATATATATATATATATACATATATATATATATATATATATATATATATATATATATATATATATATGTATATATATTTATTTATTTATTTTGCTTTGTCGCTGTCCCCCGCGCCTGCGAGGTAGCGCAAGGAAAAAGACGAAAGAAATGGCCCAACCCACCCCCACACACATGCACAAACACACACACGTCCACAGACGCAAACATACACACCCACACATCCCAACGTACACACATATATATACACAGAGAGACACACACATATACACACATGCACACAATTCACACTGTTTACCCCTACTCACCCCCATCGCCACCCCGCCACACACGGAATAACATCCCCCTCCCCCCTCATGTGCGCGAGGCAGCGCTAGGAAAAGACAACAAAGGCCCCATTCGCTCACACTCAGTTTCCAGCTGTCATGCAATAATGCCCGAAACCACAGCTCCCTTTCCACATCCAGGCCCAACAGAGCTTTCCATGGTTTACCCCAGACGCTTCACATGCCCTGATTCAATCCATTGACAGCACGTCGACCCCGATATACCACATCGATCCAATCCACTCTATTCCTTGCACGCCTTTCACCCTCCTGCATGTTCAGGCCCCGATCACTCAAAATCTTTTTCACTCCATCTTTCCACCTCCAATTTGGTCTCCCACTTCTCCTCGTTCCCTTCACCTCCGACACATATATCCTCTTGGTCAATTTTTCCTCACTCATTCTCTCCATGTGCCCAAACCATTTCAAAACACCCTCTTCTGCTCTCATAACCACGCTCTTTTTATTTCCACACATTTCTCTTACCCTTACATTACTTACTCGATCAAACCACCTCACATCACACATTGTCCTCAAACATCTCATTTCCAGCACATCTATCCTCCTGCGCACAACTCTATCCATGGTCCACGCCTCGCAACCATACAACATTGTTGGAACCACTATTCCTTCAAACATACCCATTTTTGCTTTCCGAGATAATGTTCTCGACTTCCACACATTCTTCAAGGCTCCCAGGATTTTCGCCCCCTCCCCCACCCTATGATTTACTTCCGCTTCCATGGTTCCATCTGCTGCCAGATCCACTCCCAGATATCTAAAATACTTTACTTCCTCCAGTTTTTCTCCATTCAAACTTACCTCCCAATTGACTTGACCCTCAACCCTACTGTACCTAATAACCTTGCTCTTATTCACATTTACTCTTAACTTTCTTCTTTCACACACTTTACCAAACTCAGTCACCAGCTTCTGCAGTTTCTCACATGAATCAGCCACCAGCGCTGTATCATCAGCGAACAACAACTGACTCACTTTCCAAGCTCTCTCATCCCCAACAGACTGCATACTTGGCCCTCTTTCCAAAACTCATGCATTCACCTCCCTAACAACCCCATCCATAAACAAATTAAAGAACCATGGAGACATCACACACCCCTGCCGAAAACCTACATTCACTGAGAACCAATTTCTTTCCTCTCTTCCTGCACGTACACATGCCTTACATCCCCGATAAAAACTTTTCACTGCTTCTAACAACTCCCACACCATATATATATATATATATATATATATATATATATATATATATATATATATATATATATATATATATATATATGCATATATATATATATATATATATATATATATATATATATATATATATATATATATATATATATATATATATATATATATATATATATATATATATATATATATATATAAATATATATATATATATATATATATATATATATATATATATATATATATATATATATATATATATATATATATATATATATATATTATCGCTGTTTCCCAAGGTAGCGCCAGTAAACAGACGTAGAATGGCTCATCCATTCATATACACATATACATACATAAACACCCATACACACACATATACATACGTATACATATAGATACAAACATATAGACATATACATACATATGCATAAGATACACAGACATATACATATATACACATGTACATATTTATACTTGCTTGCTTTCATCCATTCTCGACGACCCCGCCCCACAGGAAACAGCATCGTTGTCCACTGAGATTGTGCAGAGATAACAGGTTTCAGAACCTATCAGTATGTATAGAAAAGTACAGTATCCCATCATTAACACAGCTTGAGACAAATTATCATGGTGATATCGGTGTCCAGTTCTAAGCCATTCCCTCCGTCCTGCACGTAAGTGTTGAAGTAAACAATCTGGCAACCCAGGCATTGTTCAGTAAAACTATCTTTGGTGCTGAATAGAGTTCCACATCGTCACCACCTTCACTGAAGCTACTTTTTCCGAGCTCCTTTTAGTTGCTAGAGTTGAAGGGGCAACACAGTCGGGTGTTAAGAGCTTGGGTTTATGCTCTACGAAACATTGTTTAAAGTTTCACACCTGGCTGATGTTTCAGAGTGCAAAGCTTATGATTATTAGCTGGCAGCTTCTTCTACCAGGTCTGCAGGGCATCTTTGCATTCCCTCCATTGTTGACATGGTCCCAAGCGCTGGACATCCGTGCTGATGAAATTCACCATTGGATGAGGCTAGTTTTTTCTTGCGTCCAAATGTTGTCACCTGCATCTGAAGCAACGCCCTTTGAAGGGGGCGTTTGATTAACGTCCTCTAAACGTAGTCTGAACCTTAGATCTTTTTTGAGTTACTCTTTGTTCAAATATGGGACCCGTGTGGTCAGCCCCGAAAGAACGGAGTAACACTGCCTACTGTAGCTTTCCAGGTCACTTACTGGCAGCACTTCGTCTTTTTTTTTTCATCTACCAGTCTCTGGCTGCATACATTATCGACCATTTTTGGCTGGGAGAAAATAAATCTGGGTCAATCAGAGCGGACAGATGCTACCGAGAACAGCTGCTGAGAGGTGATGTAGATTTTTCACAGGACTAAATCGAGGATCTAACCTGGGAATTTCCAGTCATGGCTGAAGTGAGAGATCGACCTTGAGTTTAGTTACCAAGTGTATTAAGTAAATTTCCTAACACTCCCAAGGAATTTTGATTTTCTGGGACCTAATTCTATGGACGTTGCAAAACCGACTGGATCTAAAGCAATCTATTGTGCGTTGGCTACGACAAGCAGTAGGGCCTGCCAGGCCTTACACACACTCAGGATGGTCCCAGATTTCATCAGTAGCTGTTCTTTGAAATACGACAAAAACGAACACCTTTGTAAATGTAATGGATCGATACTCCCCCCCCTCTCTCTCTCTCTCTCTCTCTCTCTCTCTCTCTCTCTCTCTCTCTCTCTCTCCGGGCAGGTGGTCCACACTTGCGCCAGGTTGGCCGGCTGGTCGTTTGACAAGTCTTGCCAGTGATGCCAAGTAAGGCTATTTGGCTTTTCGCTACGAGATATATCAAGATGAAGTGCATGTGTTGGTAAAACTATTCGTATTTGCAACAGTGTGATGGAAGTTAAGTAACAATGACCTGTTCTGATAAACTTCAGTCCTGAAGGTTTTGACTTGTGGATTATTTTGCATTTTATCTCAATGTTCGGTGATCGAATCCTACAGAGTCTGGCAATAACTTTTCTCTCATATGTACGTCACTTTCCTTCTCGGATGATCATACGCTACACTGGCGGACTTCTGCCTTACCAGCCGGAAATAATGATTTAACGCATTTTGACGCTTGCTTTCATCTTTATTGTACTTTCTAAAAGAAGAATTAAAAAACTAGTAATTAAGAAAATATTAATTATTTATCTTTACTTCCTTTGGCGAGTTAGAATGGTACAAACGAATAAGATTGCAATTTTCCTGGATCACGTTTTTGTCCAGCTTTTGCTGTCCTGCAGCGTCAGCATCCGCTTTGCTGCCCAGTACTGCTCATGCTGCTGTCATGGCCAAGTTAGGACGGAAATGACGGTCTGTGGATATTGACACAGATATTCCAAGAAGGATCCCTGCTGCTCCAGCAGATAGAGATGACAAGGGGTTGACTCATGAGAGAAAATGAGATGTTTTCGTCATCATTTTCAAGGAGAGTCTTGTTCATAGACATGATAATACAGGGAGATAGAAAGATAGATAAATTTAGATAGAGAGGGGGGGGGGAAGAGGTAGATAGAGAGGAACACAAAAAGCTATACGTTATCTTCGGCAACAAAAGACAGAGACAGCTAACAAGATAGAGATAAGATTACGGAGGATAAGACAACTGACGGAAGTACACAAGCAATGAGGAACTGCAGAATAGGTTGAGGACAAGTATACAGACTAAAATCATGTTGAATATTACCGTGACTCTCCCACCCCTCATAACCCTGCATATACATACAGTATAACCAACCACAACACCCACCTCTAACACCATCACAATCACGTGCAATATATCCAGCCACAACGAAAGCCTCACTAAACGTCTGTTGCATCAGTAATTCACTAAGTAATACGAGAGTTTCCTGGTGATTGATGACTGGTGATTATGTTGATTATCAATCTTGTCAGGTGAGGGTTTCGGAAGGGTTTGTTTCTTCTTGTGTCTGGAGGTCCAGGTGTTGCCTGTGAAGACTGGAACAAAGAACAACTATTCTCCGACAACCAAGGTCTTTTCTAGTTATCAAAATTTTTACAAAGATTGTAACAGAGTTTCTTCGCCCAAAATTCATTGCTTGTAAAGTCCAATTTTGTTTCTTATCTGGATATACTACCCATGACGAGGCCTAGGACGATCACAGGAATGGTGTGTGTGAGCAGAGTCCTGCATTGTTAGACTCGTGACTAAGTCCATTACTGCAACCCTGACTTGTGTTTAATACATGTGATCACACCTTCCAAACTACTGAAAATTTAGTAACATCTTCATGCGACATGTTGTGCACTTGATAAGTGTGGAACATAATGAACCTTAAAGTGTGTTCTATATGACGCAGTTTAACAGTTGACACACATGACGCACTTTAATTAGCATTTCACATGACGCATTTGCTGATGTTGCCAGTAACGCACTTTGTCGTGTTGCATATGACGTATATAAACAGGTGTGTAACTGACGTATTGTCGTATGTGTCAATTGTTGCACACTATAAGAGCTATTGTTTGTCAAGCGCTCATCCAGTTCATCTAAGACGTGTTCTCTAACAAGTCCCTCAGCCATCTTCCTTGATCGTAATTCTGCCGTCACACGTGGAGTCTTCCTCCATAGCTTCACACAGACATAGGTAACAAAATCTTACATCACATCTACATATCAAACACATGAAGATAGGGTTACACTCTGACTCCTCACGCACCTCTCTCACTGACATTTGCATGCAGCACGTCTCAGTGCGTCTCCGAAAATGGACCTTCGAGTTTTCTGCGAGGAGACCTCATGTAAAAGGAGGGCCTCTCACGCCACGCCTTGTGCTGCTTCTAAATGACCCGTCATTACCGAATGTACTTTCTTACTTGAGTTTTCCATTATTTTTTTGTTCTTATCGTTCATGACAGTTCTTCAGTACCTGTCGGGTCAGTGTTGGTCGCACATGTTGCTGCAGTGGTGGACTAGTGATGGTATGAGGCTCTTACTGTGTTCAAGGAATACTTACTGGTACGAGAATTTTCGTTTCGTATTTCCGTACATCATTTTTCAATGATTCATTATTCTGTAATCGTATGTACTTACTATATATATATATATATATATATATATATATATATATATATATATATATATATATATATATATATATATATATATATATATATATATATATATATATATATATATATATATATATATATATATACATATATATATATATATATATATATATATATATATATATATATATATATATATATATATATATATATATATATATATTTTTTTTTTTTTTTCTTTTTCATACTATTTGCCATTTCCCGCGTTAGCGAGGTAGCATTAAGAACAGAGAACTGGGCCTTAGAGGGAATATCCTCACCTGACCCCCTTCTCTGTTCCTTCTTTTGGAAAATTAAAAAAAAAAACAAGAAAGGGGAGGATTTCCAGCCACCCGCTCTCTCCCCTTTTAGTCGCCTTCTACGACACGCAGGGAATACGTGGGAAGTATTCTTTCTCCCCTATCCCCAGGGATAATATATATTTCTTTCTTTTCTTTCAAACTATTCGCCATTTCCCGCATTAGCGAGGTAGCGTTAAGAACAGAGGACTGAGCCTTTGAGGGACTACCCTCACCTGGCCCAATTCTCTGTTCCTTCTTTTGGAAAATTAAAAAAAAAAAAAATATATATATATATATATATATATATATATATATATATATATATATATATATATATATATATATATATATATATGCTTGTGGCATGAGAAGAGTGGGAGGTGGGTTGATTAGAAAGGGTAGTGAGTGGTGGGATGAAGAAGTAAGAGTACTAGTGAAAGAGAAGAGAGAGGCATTTGGACGATTTTTGCAGGGAAAAAATGCAATTGAGTGGGAGATGTATAAAAGAAAGAGGCAGGAGGTCAAGAGAAAGGTGCAAGAGGTGAAAAAAAGGGCAAATGAGAGTTGGGGTGAGAGAGTATCATTAAATTTTAGGGAGAATAAAAAGATGTTCTGGAAGGAGGTAAATAAAGTGCGTAAGACATGGGAGCAAATGGGAACTTCAGTGAAGGGCGCAAATGGGGAGGTGATAACAAGTAGTGGTGATGTGAGAAGGAGATGGAGTGAGTATTTTGAAGGTTTGTTGAATGTGTTTGATGATAGAGTGGCAGATATAGGGTGTTTTGGTCGAGGTGGTGTGCAAAGTGAGAGGGTTAGGGAAAATGATTTGGTAAACAGAGAAGAGGTAGTGAAAGCTTTGCGGAAGATGAAAGCCGGCAAGGCAGCAGGTTTGGATGGTATTGCAGTGGAATTTATTAAAAAAGGGGGTGACTGTATTGTTGACTGGTTGGTAAGGTTATTTAATGTATGTATGACTCATGGAGAGGTGCCTGAGGATTGGCGGAATGCGTGCATAGTGCCATTGTACAAAGGCAAAGGGGATAAGAGTGAGTGGTCAAATTACAGAGGTATAGGTTTGTTGAGTATTCCTGGTAAATTATATGGGAGGGTATTGATTGAGAGGGTGAAGGCATGTACAGAGCATGAGATTGGGGAAGAGCAGTGTGGTTTCAGAAGTGGTAGAGGATGTGTGGATCAGGTGTTTGCTTTGAAGAATGTATGTGAGAAATACTTAGAAAAGCAAATGGATTTGTATGTAGCATTTATGGATCTGGAGAAGGCATATGATAGAGTTGATAGAGATGCTCTGTGGAAGGTATTAAGAATATATGGTGTGGGAGGAAAGTTGTTAGAAGCAGTGAAAAGTTTTTATCGAGGATGTAAGGCATGTGTACGTGTAGGAAGAGAGGAAAGTGATTGGTTCTCACTGAATGTAGGTTTGCGGCAGGGGTGTGTGATGTCTCCATGGTTGTTTAATTTGTTTATGGATGGGGTTGTTAGGGAGGTGAATGCAAGAGTTTTGGAAAGAGGGGCAAGTATGAAGTCTGTTGGGGATGAGAGAGCTTGGGAAGTGAGTCAGTTGTTGTTCGCTGATGATACAGCGCTGGTGGCTGATTCATGTGAGAAACTGCAGAAGCTGGTGACTGAGTTTGGTAAAGTGTGTGGAAGAAGAAAGTTAAGAGTAAATGTGAATAAGAGCAAGGTTATTAGGTACAGTAGGGTTGAGGGTCAAGTCAATTGGGAGGTGAGTTTGAATGGAGAAAAACTGGAGGAAGTGAAGTGTTTTAGATATCTGGGAGTGGATCTGGCAGCGGATGGAACCATGGAAGCGGAAGTGGATCATAGGGTGGGGGAGGGGGCGAAAATTCTGGGGGCCTTGAAGAATGTGTGGAAGTCGAGAACATTATCTCGGAAAGCAAAAATGGGTATGTTTGAAAGAATAGTGGTTCCAACAATGTTGTATGGTTGCGAGGCGTGGGCTATGGATAGAGTTGTGCGCAGGAGGATGGATGTGCTGGAAATGAGATGCTTGATAACAATGTGTGGTGTGAGGTGGTTTGATCGAGTGAGTAACGTAAGGGTAAGAGAGATGTGTGGAAATAAAAAGAGCGTGGTTGAGAGAGCAGAAGAGGGTGTTTTTAAGTGGTTTGGGCACATGGAGAGAATGAGTGAGGAAAGATTGACCAAGAGGATATATGTGTCGGAGGTGGAGGGAACGAGGAGAAGAGGGAGACCAAATTGGAGGTGGAAAGATGGAGTGAAAAAGATTTTGTGTGATCGGGGCCTGAACATGCAGGAGGGTGAAAGGAGGGCAAGGAATAGAGTGAATTGGAGCGATGTGGTATACCGGGGTTGACGTGCTGTCAGTGGAGTGAATCAAGGCATGTGAAGCGTCTGGGGTAAACCATGGAAAGCTGTGTAGGTATGTATATTTGCGTGTGTGGACGTATGTATATACATATGTATGGGGGGGGGTTGGGCCATTTCTTTCGTCTGTTTCCTTGCGCTATAATAAATATATATAATAAATATAAGTAAATATATATATATATATATATATATATATATATATATATATATATATATATATATATATATATATATATATATATATATATATATATATATATATATATATATATATATAAATATATATATTCTTTCTTTTTCTTTTAAACTATTCGCCATTTCCCGCGTTAGCGAGGTAGCCTTAAGAACAGAGGACTGGGCCTTTTTTGGAATATCCTCACCTGGCCCCCTCTGTTCCTTCTTTTGGAAAATTAAAAAAAAACGAGAGGGGAGGATTTCCAGACCCCCCGCTCCCTCCCCTTTTAGTCGCCTTCTACGACACGCAGGGAAAACGTGGGAAGTATTCTTACTCCCCTATCCCCAGGGATATATATATATATATATATATATATATATATATATATATATATATATATATATATATATATATATATATATATATATATATATATATATATATATATATATATATATGAATATCTAAATATCTACTATTACCTGAGTCTCTCGAGAAGAGACAAACCATATGCCAACCGTCTCTCACATCCTGTCTTACATAATGAGATCGACAAACCCCCCCCCCCCCTCCCCCCTTACGCCCGTCCATTGACGGACTTTGTCTTTGTTACCGTCGCTTGTATCAGGATACCACATGGCTGGTGTGAGGTGAGGACATGAGAAACACCAAACGGCTCATGTGAGAACATGAAATGCACCACACGCTTCGTATGAGAACATGAGAGAAACCACACGCCTAGTGTGAGAACATGAGGAGTACCACAGGCCTAGTGTGAGAACATGAGAAGTACCACACGCCTAGTGTGAGAACATGAGAAGTACCACACGCCTAGTGTGAGAACATGAGGAGTACCACACGCCTAGTGTGAGAACATGAGGAGTACCACACGCCTAGTGTGAGAACATGAGGAGTACCACACGCCTAGTGTGAGAACATGAGGAGTACCACACGCCTAGTGTGAGAACATGAGGAGTACCACACGCCTAGTGTGAGAACATGAGGAGTACCACACGCCTAGTGTGAGAACATGAGGAGTACCACACGCCTAGTGTGAGAACATGAGGAGTACCACACGCCTAGTGTGAGAACATGAGGAGTACCACACGCCTAGTGTGAGAACATGAGGAGTATCGCATGGTTGTTGCGGTGCCGTGAGGGCCACTACCCGCCCCGTGTGATAGTAAACCTATACAAAGGACAAGCGAGAAATATGAAATCAAAAACACAAAGAAAGAACATAATGAAGCAATGTGGAAAAAATAAAAGAGACAAAGTCAAAAATATAAACCAATGACAAAGGTTCTTTGAAGAGCCTGAGAAACTGAGCTTATTATAACAGACGAACGAAAGAATAATCAAATGTAAAAACAAAAATATTTATAACGAAAAATATTGAGAAAAATAAAAGAAATTCGTTGGGTGGAGAGAGTCCGGAAGCATATGTCCAGGTACCTGGGAGTAATTTGCTATACCGGGGAGTAATTTGCTATACCGGGGAGTAATTTGCTGTATCGGGGAGTAATTTCATAATATATATCGCCATTATAAGGGTTATTATATCTTAATAGGCAATTAAAAAGAAGCTTCTCTTGGTCTTCCTTGCGATCATATCCCAGATTTTGTGATGATATCTAACTAAAGATATCATTACGCAGCGTCCCGTGGTATCTGGAGATCTGCTTATGTAGCAAACAGTCAAGTGTTTGTATCATGTGTGGATCATGGTTGGCACTATGTGTAGACCATGATGGCGGTCTCCTCTCTGACATTTGTTTCATCATATGATACCACAGTTGGTTGCTGATAGACCAGCCTCTGTTGGAGAGATAGGGATCTTCTCTCTCCAAGCACTTGGGTATGTTGATATGATGAGAGAATGCTGAAGCCACATAGATATTTGCACGAAAATTCATCGAGACAAAATGATTATGAATAAGTATATCAGTCATGTCTTTCTTCGCTTACTTAACATTAAGAGGTCACATCACTGGAGAGAAATAAGTTTGTGCGTGCGTGTTTCACATATAATGTGAACCGACCAGATACCAGCCCGGCCTTCAGCCAGAGGTCTTAGTCCGCGTCTAAGACAAAACAAATGATAGCTCGAGAAACAAAGTTCATCTTTGTGAATTAACAACCAAATAGATGGTATATGTATAATGTTCAGAGAAAACTAGCCCACAAAAGAGCTACAAGAACTGAGTCACACTTGACCGTAGAAACAGGTGAGTGTGGCACACAGTGAGTGTGGCTCGTCGTGCCTCTTTGTGCCTATTTATATGCACCATATTAACCTTTTCCCAGATCCTTGTAGCACCTCTCACAACTACGTAAACCTTTGGTTTTACATTCCTCTGCCAGGGGAATAATGTTAAAACTTATGTATTTAATTTTTAGTCAGAGAGAGGAATGTTGCATGTTTGTCTTCGGTCCACGGCATTGTACCTGCAGCCTCATAGGAAATGTTAAAAGTCATGTGCCTTATTGCTGCTTATGGTGACACTCTCTATGTGTAGAATGATTATGCATGCATCCACAGAGACCGAGTGAGGAGGTGTCTGCTTCATAGAGTTGGGGGGAAGCAGATGAGACCTGGTCCATAACGACGACGGACGTATTAGCCACGCCCGTCCAACAGTGCTGGCTGGCGAAGATCTTGTGTGTCCCCTGAAGCTTCTGTTGGTAATCTCAACATGGACTTCAAAATGTTTTTAATGAAGAAATGCTTTCCAAGAGCCATTTATATGCAGTCATTTCAAAAGTTTTGCCAAGTTTTGCCAAGTAAATCAAGTGTCTGTGTTAAAACTATGATAACTTAGTACTTCTGGTAAGTTCTTCAGTACAACTGTTCTTTAATACAATATTGAAGATTAAGTTTCACCTGGAACACCTTCACCTTTCTAGCCATGATGCAAGACAACAGAGAAGTAGTAACACACCAGAGAGGATCGCTTGGAAACGCAACATCTTTCTGAACTTTAACTAGCCCGGCAGGAGGTGTGCCGGCTGCACGCCACACCACGATCACATACATTTAGAAGACTAAAGTATTTCCACCAAGGGTATACCTCCGTTATACTTGCAGTACACACCATGCTGGGATCTTCTTAACCATGAATATATTTTCTAGCGGTTTATGCTATATTTCTAAAGTATGTATATCCAGTTGCAAGAGAATACCCTTTGTGAAGTGTATCGGGTCACGAAATATTTCTGACTCAACCGATACATCGTTAGATCCTCGTCTCAAGACACATATTGACCATCAAGAAAAGAAGAAATCTTGTTACAGATAACTATACAAGACCCATTGTTTATGAAGAATGTCATAATCCATGCAATATACCACTCATTGTGCATAGCGAGTCGCAAAACACACAGTGCTGTGTTTATGACAAACCAGACACCTCTCCTCCCCTCCTTTATGAAGTAGAGGCAGTCGTCGTCAAACATATCCAAGTTAACTATAATAATCCCAGTCACATCCCTCACGTTGTATACTTACCTGCAACCTTACTTTCATCAAGTATATCTAACCTTAAAATGCATCCCTGAAATATATCTTGGTATGAATCACATCCCTGGAGTACACCTTGTCATAAAATAAACTCTTGAAAAATAGCTTGCCATAGAGCACAACTGTGAAGTATATATTATTCCAAAACCTTGCATCTGAAACCTGCTCCCCAGGTATATTGTTCACCTTCCTGGATATATCACATCAAACGCAGCTTGATGACGGGCCTCCTTGCTCTGTCGGAGCGGCGCACGTTGTTAAGCCCGACCAAATATATTACACGTAAACAATTTATTGCTTTCTTTTCCGGAAGAGTTGATGGGTAGTTAGTCACAGTTTGATAGATAGTAGTTACAGCATCTCTCACGAATGTTTATCTGCCATGTGGCTATACATTGTGTTCCTCTTTATAAATCATGTTTGAAGACCTCGGTTCGTTATGTTCACCTGTGACTTCATGTTCAATGATCTAATACGTCCGCTTGCTCATGTCTTATATAGAAAGTCTACACTACTCATGTGCCAGTACAATATGAATAACTATATGCTTAGATATCTGGCTAGATTGTTATCGTACTTTATAACATAGCTTTTTTCTCATTGATAAATTCTACATTCCTATCATTACTACAGCTCTTGCTTCACTCATTCATCATAACCCTTCATATCAATCTGCATTTTCTTATCGAAATCATTATATATATATATATATATATATATATATATATATATATATATATATATATATATATATATACACATGTACATAATTCATACTTGCTGCCTTTATTCATTTCCGTCGCCACCCCGCCACACATGAAATGACATCCCCCTCCCTCCGCACTCGCGCGAGGTAGCGTTGAGAAAAGACAACAATAGAGGCACCACTGCGGGAAATTCAAGAGACTGCCCAATAGAGGCACCACTGAGAGAAAGGCAAGGTGCTACCCCATAGAAGTACCACTGTAAGAAAGGCAAGGGGCTGCCCACAGATAATCCACTGTGGGAGAGTCAAAGTGTTACCTCATAGAGGTACCACTGTGGGAGAGACTACGGGCTGCCCGTAAAAGGTCCGCAGTGGGAGAGGCAAGGTGCTGCCCACAAAGGATCTACTGTCAGACAAGCAAGAAGATACCTCACAGAGGTACCACTGTAAGAGAAGCAAGCGGCTGCCCCATAGTGGATCCACTGTAGTAGAGGCAAAAGGATACCCATAGAAGTATAACTGTGAGAGAGGCAAGCCGCTATCCCAAAGCGATTCCACTGTGAGAGAGACAAGGGGCTGCCTCACGTAGGCACCACTGTGGAAGAGGGAAGGAGCTGCTACAATTCTTGGCTTTGCTTGCAGTAACCAGGGATAGTGTGGTGCTGGCGGAACAGAGTGCTGCTAGGACAGGGGCAGTGCTGGTGGGGCAGGTTGCTGGTGGGGCAGGTTGTTGGTGGGGCAGGTTGCCGATGGGGCAGGTTGCTGGTGGGGCAGGTGCTGGTGGGGCAGGTTGCTGGTGGGGCAGGTTGTTGGTGGGGCAGGTTGTTGGTGGGGCAGGTTGTTGGTGGGGCAGGTTGTTGGTGGGGCAGGTTGTTGGTGGGGCAGGTTGTTGGTGGGGCAGGTTGCTGGTGGGGCAGGTGCTGGTGGGACAGGTTGCTGGTGGGGCAGGTTGTTGGTGGGGCAGGTTGTTGGTGGGGCAGGTTGCTGGTGGGGCAGGTGTTGGTGGAGCAGGTGCTGGTGGGGCAGGTTGCTGGTGGGGCAGGTTGTTGGTGGGGCAGGTTGTTGGTGGGGCAGGTTGTTGGTGGGGCAGGTTGTTGGTGGGGCAGGTTGTTGGTGGGGCAGGTTGCTGGTGGGGCAGGTGCTGGTGGGACAGGTTGCTGGTGGGGCAGGTTGTTGGTGGGGCAGGTTGTTGGTGGGGCAGGTTGCTGGTGGGGCAGGTGTTGGTGGAGCAGGTGCTGGTGGGGCAGGTGTTAGGTAAGATGTTGATGAGGAAAGGTGCTGGTGGGACATGGGGTAGGGGTAGGATCCTGGTGTTGTGAGGGTGGGAGGGTGGGGACATGGAGCGGGGTTAGGATCTTGGTGTAGTTTGTTGGGGTGGAACATAGGATGGGGGTGGATCCTGGTGTAGTTTGGATGGGGGAATAACAATTTACAGAATATGGTTACTGGTGTTTTTATCACCATATGGCAGGCAAGTATATAAGTGCCTTCACAGGTATGCCATGATGGTTTTGCTTGTGTGTGTGGTTTTGTGTGTGTGTGTGTGTGTGTGTGTGTGTGTGTGTGTGTGTGTGTGTGTTTTACGTTGTGCACACGCAAACAAACAAACACACACACACTGTGGAATTCTCTTCCTTCTTTTGTCCTTCCTTCTTCACAAAATCATTCTTTAAAAGTCAGCTTTACAAATACACGCAAAGCCCTGATGAATTTCTACTGTCTTGCTTAGGGCATGCTTTACCCATGCCATAGCAATCAACACAAAACAAAAATAAAACACCCAAGCGAGATGGGGCCCCACAAGTATAAACCTCCCTCCCCTACAGTACAAACAGGTAATCATAAACAGTGGCAATGTAGAGTAAAAATTTGAAGGATACTTCCGATTCCCAGCCATATTTTAAGTGAAAACCTGCTTGATCTGCAGCCATCTTGAACAGCTGTGGACCTCCATGTTGTGGTCAGTGTTACTGACTGCTTCAGCACTGGCCCACCCGGGGTCTAGCCAGCAAGGGTTCAGATCCTAAGCGCAAAATTCGACACACACCCATCCCAGGTTTTTATTCTCCCATTAGGGCTGATAGATAGATGGACACCTAACTTAGGCATGGGTATGTGTGTATATATATAGGAGCAAAGACATTTTACTTATGTGCAAGGTTAACAGATGGGATGACACGAGTGTAAAACTCTCTCTCAGTAACCCAGAAGCAATAATCACAGATAGTAATCACACACACACACACACACACACACACACACACACACACACACACACACACACACACACACACACACACACACACACACACAGCTGGGTCATATAGGGCGGACCAGCAAGACCTAATTACCAGCAAGACAGAGGGTAGCACATCCTGGAGATAGAGATCTGTTGGCCAGGTCCTCCCTAGCGTTGCCTCCTCCCACAGTGTCGTTGCTCCCAGCCTCACCACTGGTGACATCAAGCCAACATCTTTACTCTTGTGGCTCCATTGGGGAGATGTTCATCATAAGTTCATGTGCTCATCGCTTACCTACGAGAATCAAAATCCTTACATTGCTAGAGCACACATCATAGATAAACGTGATTTGAAGTCAATGTTCTGTATTTTACCTCCATGGAACGATCTCTAACAGCGTTTCTCAGCTACTGGAACATGAACCACAAGCGGCACTCGAAGGGTCTCTTGTTAGGACACTGTGCTGTCTCTACAGTCTTTATGGTCTCCTCAGCTCTCACTTTGTTAAACACTTAGAATCTCAAATTCTTGTCTCAGATCATCAATGTGGCTTCCATGGTGCAAGTTCTACCAGTAAACAACTTCTGGTCCTCATCATACAGGAATCATGCACTCTAAAGATCTTTTCTTTAGCGTTCCTGCTATTTCTCTGCCGCCTTCAAATGCATGGTTTTCTCTCTAGTAGTTCCATTATTGTAATTGTTGAGGATGCGACGTCTCCATCTTACCCAGTCAGTAAGTGTTTTTTCAGTGTTCTGTCCTATCGGCTATTCTATTCTTTCAACAAAAATGCTTTCTTCAACTTTCAACCATTTTCATAACTACACCGATGATTCTACTCTACATTCTTCAACTCGCTTTCCTCCTATTTTCACTATGAAACTCGATCTACTCCTACTGAACAAGTCTTAATTCAGATCTATGTATCATTGCATAATGGGGAAGCAGAAACCTGGAAAAACTGTCAGTACGAATATACAATATCCTTCATATCCTTATTAGATTTCTGTCATCGTTTCCGTCCGCTCTGTTTGTGCATTCTAACCATCAAATTCTGGATCCGTGGCACGTGACTGGGTGTTGCTTCCCATAGCTTCTGTACGAAAACTAACCACATGAGGATGGCCCGTTATGATAACTACATTCTTTGTATACGAGGTTATGAGATCATCTTACGTTTTTTTTTTCTTTTCAAATCTTATAACGTACAACTTAGATAAATCTTCGATGCATCTTTCCTTCTCTTACAGCTACTTCACCTTCATCCTCGCTGCATCTTTCCTTCATCTTACAACTACCTCAACCTTCATCCTCGCTACATCTTTCCTTCATCTTTCACCTACCTCACCTTCATCCTCGCTACATCTTTCCTTCATCTTAAACCCACCTCAACCTTCATCAGAGTTGGTCGCGGCTGGGACACGCTTTTGCCGGTCCCACGTTAGCATTAAGGAGAGCTGAGTCAACAAGGAACCGTATAAGGGCTGTCAGAAGTAGAGGTGAGGGAGGAACCAGGGGAAGGCTGAGCTAGCAGGGAGGAACCAAGGGAAGGCTGAGCTAACAGGGAGGAACTAGGGGAAAGCTGAGCTAACAGGAAAAAATGAGTAACATATGTCATGGACAGATGTAACTGACATACAAATGGGAAATGATTCTGATCTCTGATTTAATGTAAACTATTTGTTAAACATTTGTTTCAATTATATTATTGTTCCACCATGTAGTATTTGTCATATTTTACAAAATGACGATAAACTATTTCATCCTGATGTCTATAGATATTTGGACAATCTGTTTAGATTATCTTGACAGACTTTGTATATAAGTTTCGTAACGAGTAGTGAGTACGGTAGCCTTGGTAGCATGGCACCACCACCACAATACACTCTTGTCATTCATTGTCTTGCTAGCTACCGTCTCCTTTACTTACCACACCATGTATCACACTTGCCTGTCATCTGATCGCTGACTGACGAACGTCTCCTTCATTCCTCCCCAGCAGGTCCTGACTATGATCCTCCCCTCAAGAAGACAGATTTCCCCATCCTTAGTAATCCTGCCTTCAACTCTTTCTGTCACCACCTGCCTTCTTTCACCACTTAATAACCCAATCTTTCGTCAGGTGTAGCCACTTCAGAACCCAATTTTTCACCAGCTGTATCCACTTCAGAACCTCATCTTTCACCAGCTGTAGCCACTTCAGTTAGCCCAGTGAACCGCTCGCCCCTCCGTCACCCCTGAAGGCAGAACCCTCAGCATCCCACGCCTCGCTCGCCCCCCGTGCAGTCTCGGGTCACCGGCCACACGTTTCGACCTGCCTCATTTCCGTCCATTGTAACATTGTCTTGTGGCAACGTTGGCCCGCTTCCTCCCTCTTCTCCTCCTGCTCCCCCTCCTCCTCCCTTTCCTCATCAT
Source organism: Panulirus ornatus (assembly GCF_036320965.1). Classification (NCBI taxonomy): domain Eukaryota; kingdom Metazoa; phylum Arthropoda; class Malacostraca; order Decapoda; family Palinuridae; genus Panulirus; species Panulirus ornatus. The sequence goes on along the minus strand of NC_092236.1, from coordinate 1,234,071 downwards.
CCTTTCCCTCTTCCTCCTCTTCTTGGTTTTACCTCTCTTCCTCCTCATCATCATTATCTCTTAACAGTTGTTATTAACTTTTTTCCTCTTTCAACGCGTCTTCTGTTTCTCTCCTCCTCCTCCTCCTCCTTTATAAAATGATTTCTTTGCCAACTCAAGGGATTTATCAAGAAAAGATTTAGGATGCTTTAACTTGGATCCAATGGAATACATCTTCTCAAACTCATTATCATCAAATTCTGGACTGCATATACTTAGTGTCCCAAGGAACATCGACTGGAATGATAATAACTTGACTGTCATGTTAAGCTGAGTAATAATGAATATATGAAGAAACATTGGTGGATTTTCTGTATATGCTAAACTTAAGCATGCTTCTATCCCTATGGATCATGCAACCTGATAATGATAACATACAATTTCCGTTTGTTAGCCAAACACAAAGAACATCATCTACATACCTAAACCAAATTGCTTTACAGGGTAAGACATCACTTGGTGATTTTGTTTCAAAGAATTCCAACGCCATGGCGATTTAGGGGATTACCACTGATTATAAAGTATGTTGTATCATCACATAAAAGATCATTTATTTTTGATAGATAGATCACTTTGTTCATAATCATAACTGTGTTAGCCTTATCTGCTTTAGTAATATGTATATCAGTATCGTTTTGAAACTGTTAATAGTGGTGGAGAACCTTTATGGACAATTTGGAACAACTGGTCTTGACAAAGAGGCATACACTATTCGCAAACGTTAACTTCATATACTGTAATTTTTCAGATTACAAAATGATCTTGAAATATCAACACAGTAAACTTCTTTGTTAGACCAAATAAAACTTAAACCATAGCAAAGATCAAACAGTAAATCCTTGACAAGTTGTTTATTTAGGAAGTTCATCACAAAGGAAGGGTTTGTATTCTTAGTTCAATCACCATCACCATCCGATACCGCTTGTTTACCAATGGCGTCTTCGCTACGTCTCTTCCTTGTATATCAACTGACTGTTCTACTTCTTCAATCTCATTCTT